>NC_137917.1:19623711-19656211 GCF_963457725.1 Sprattus sprattus | reverse complement strand
ATGAATGAATGAATGAATGAATGAATGAATGAAAAGGCCATGCGCTCTTCAACTGACCTTAATGGTGACCTTCACAGAAGGCATAACAAGGTGGGTGCACTCCTGGTCCCATGAGTTCACCAACCGGCCGCCCAATGAGGAGAGGGCCTGGGATAACTCCGCCTTGCGTTCGTTGTCCAAACATGAGGAACACACCTTCAGACTCACCACCTCAACCCTGATGGAAGGGGAAACCGTTTCAGTCTTGCTCTTTTTTTAATACATGTGCCTTATTTACCACTGTTACACCACTCACAATCTGTCTGTCTGTCTACCTGCTCTTTTTCACACAAACACATACACACACGCACGCACACACACACACACATACGCACACACTCACACTTACTTGAATTTGCTTTGGTAGACCCCAAATGTCAACCTGTCTCCAGAGTTCAGTGTCTGAACAGTGCCGGTTGCCAGCTGTGCATCGTTGATAAAAGTGCCATACTTAGAGTTGTCCTTCAATGTCAGAGCCTGTATGGGGAAAGTAGCACAGAGTTATTATAGTAGAACAGGCAAATGAGGAAACACAGACACACACACACTTTTGAGGGAATGGATGTTTGTGTCAGGAAAATTGTTATTAACTCATTCACTCCAAACACAATTACACACCGTCGTCCTCCACAACGATCCATTCCATGCTCAAGATTATTAACCATGTCTTCTCTAAACTGCCCATGGATATATGTCAGCAAAAGATCAATGACCAACGCCTGACAGATGTCACCGTATGGAACTGTATGCACCACACAGCATGGGTATCATAAAAAACAACAACTACTTTAGCAACATGTGTGACTGTACAGATTAAACAAGCTGACCGGCAAGGCTTTTTGACCCCTCGTCATGACAAGCTGACGTCACTTACCTGGTTGCTGAGGGATAGTTGAGCGTGAGCACGGCTGATGGACTGGTCATTGCCAAGTAGGATGTCACAGTTCTTGCGACCCACAACATACTCTTTCCCAGGCAGTAGGTAGAGGGGCTCCCCTGAAAACCCACGGATGTATAAAACTCCACTGGTTACGTTGCCATCAAACATCTGAGCATTTTTACAGGGCAATTTAGCTGGCCTACTGGATAAGTATGAAGCAACGGCCTATATTATCACAAATAGCAGCTCATACTATTGCCACATTAGCCACTTTGTAACGTCAAGTTAACTGGCAAGGCAAAGTCAGCCTGTGATTAAGATCTGCGAGTCAAGAGCAAAATTAGCTTTATTTAGCATATCGGGTTGACGGAAATCCACTGTTTGAAAGGGTATCTTGATCAGACAAACGACTGAGTCAAGAAACGAAACCACAACCTAACCTACCTCCAGATTGAAGGGGTACCAGCTTCCACATTGCGACCGCAGCTGTCTTGACAGTTGACGCGTTCAGTGGTCTCCACACGTATACTTGTCCATGTTTGATCTTGCAGTGAACTTTATTGTGTCACTCTACATTGCAGTTTTGTAACGTTAATTGCGTACTATACCAATGGGCGGAAAGAAAGAAGGGAAACGAACTAGCCAGGGACAGTTTCAGCGAACTTTGGCAGCGCCAAATCTGATCATAGTTTCCTGTTCATTAACGTATTTCAAAATAAAAGTCCGAGTTCATCATAAAAGTAACCACAGCCGGAGCAAAGGACCCCAACGTCCAACCGAATTTAAAGCAGCAATACGAAGTTCTGTTCCAAAACTAGTAAGCTAACTACTTAAAAGGCCTGCAAACACCTCCAACAGCCTAACTGACACAGATAGCTTGCCAAACACTAGCTGGTGTCTTTTGGCAGTATAGCTGGCAATGTCATTCGTGTAAAGCTTTTTTTTTTTTTTTTTTTGCAGGGAGTTCCAGCCCGGTACAGAGAACTAGTAGCCTGGATACCAGCCCAAACCCCGCCCACAAAATTTTTTGTCAGGGAGATTTGGTCTGGCTCTGGGTTAATTGGGAGAGAGTTTCATCGGTAGGATCAAACCGGACCAATCAAATTGGCAGGGCGGGCTTTATACGTTGATGGACAGATACCAACGCTTGAGTTGAATTAACCAGTAGATAGATTCGAACTCCGACCAAGATGGCCGCATCTCGGGTGCTTAGTGGGGAATATTTTATGTGAATTAAGCTATCTACACGACTTTTTAATGTCTACATTGACTCAGTTAGTTGTGCATGTGCAACACGAATGTTACAGAGTATTGTTTGTCTTAACTAAAGTTCTCTAGACCATTATTGTTATATCATTGCTAACGTGTACACAAAAAACCCATCGAAATAAACTGTAGCTTGTAGCCTTAATGCTAATTAATTAACGTGAGCAGGCATATCTCAACAGACATTGACAGCGCATTCATTTTGAAAGAGGAACAGAGAAACGCGATTAAGGCATTTGTCATTGAAAAGATGTTTTTGCCGTCCTTCCTAGGGATCAGGTAAAAGTTTAATCTATCAGATGGTAATAGGCTACTACGTTGCTCTGATTGGTTCTAGGTATCCAATTCAGCGAATAGGCATTTTCTTTCCTGGTTCGTTGAAACACGCCCCATAATCACAGCCCAAAGGTCCGGTATCAGACTCATATTCTGACTAGAATCATGAGTATGACATCGTCAGGCTAGAGAACTAGGCTACTTAGGGCATATCCTGGATGGCTAGTGGGGAAGACACAGGTGTTTATCTGTACTTCACATGACAATATGCTATACAAATTTATTTGAGGATGGTACGAAAACTAGTTGCCTTTAAAACCATACCTCAAAAAGTGTCAAATGGTTTTACAGGGTTACTTTAAAGTCAAACCACATGTTAAAAAAAGACACTTTAGATAGCCTACAATATCTAGCGTACCTTTGATTTTGTTATTGTTGTACACATCCAAGAATTGTATAAAGAAATAAACATGCAAAACCACACACCAGGTAGGCCTATATTTGTATTTTTTCATCTCATCTGCACGTGTAATTTTACATTTATTCAGTACATATTTAAATACATAACTTGCATTAAAAGTTCCTGATTTAGAAACCTATTTTGAAACCTTCATTAACATCAATTCTCAGTAATGTCCTTTTGTCCAGGCTTCATATCAACTATCCACAGTCTTATAATTACTCATTACCATCAATGTACAAGAAAGGAGGTAGAACCTTGGGCTCCTGTTCAAAGTCAGTTCAGTGCTTTGGAAAGAAAGAGTCTTAAGTGCCCATGTGTGACTTTGCGCGCGCATTGGCAAGAGGTTAGGGTGGGGATTTGTGAGTGGTCTGTGTTGTGCATTACAACGTCATTTATTTACACCAATTATCTGTGTGTGTGTGTGTGTGTGTGTGTGTGTGTGTTTGTGCACGCGTATTTCAAATCAGATGGTGATACAACCCTGGTTTTACCCAGTGTGTGTGCAGAACAGTGCACTGCAATGGAAGACTGTGGGCCAAATTCCTTCCTTAACACATGAGGGCGCTCTTTAAAAACAACTCTTTAACATAAAAAAAGCTCCATTCTGTCCAGAAACATATAAGCTCTAACGTCATTTTTTTTGCACACCTCAGGACACAGTAATCTTCAAAAGTTCATAGCCTTGACCAAAGCCAAAACCAACAGCGTACAGACAGTTATATATGAAATGACCGGTGGGGTGAGGCTCAAGGAATCAAGCCTACGAGTTCACATTTAGGAGCAAATTCTGGAAGGAAAGGAGCTTGCTGCTGATCATATTGTAAAGATAAATGTAGGCAAATGTAGTCATACAGCACCATCAATATTATCCATTATATGCATTTGAAAAGACGTAAAAAATGTTGCAAAAAGCAACACTGCAGGTCCTTCCTATATCCATGTCAAATTAATTTGGCCCTTACAATACATGGATTTAGATAATAATATCTGCACTCATTATTACACATATTAAACCAGGGGCATTGTGTGGGTTGCATCATTGTGTCAGAGCATTGTCAATTTCTTTACATATTTGCTCCAATAAAGCCTACTTTCTACACTAGCTCTAAGTTAAAGGAGACATATTTTACACCAAAAAATTCAAATGGTCTCCGAAATCATTATAAAGTCTACTTGTGGGAACTTGTGTTGTATTAGGGCTGATGAACCACTACTCTCCAGAGTATAGACAGAGGTCTCCACATTATTCAGTTCTTAATGGTGTTACGATGAATTTAGTAGCCATTAAGAAACATGTGGCCCTTAGCGCTGTCACAGGAGACTCCAAATGAAATTGGCTTTGTTACAGCGAGTCTACAATCATATTTTCCTAAAATGGAAAATGATTGCAGAAATGGAGAAACTTTGACATGTTCCCACGTTCTCAGCCTTAGATAGATCCACTACCCACACACATATGGAGTGGCGTTCTGACCAAGTGAAAAAAACTATACTGTACAATATGTCTCCTTTGACTTTAGGTGGGGGGTAACAAAGAGGGGGAGAAAGCAGGACAGAAAGAAAGAGAAACTGGATCAAATAGGCTTCCGCAGAGCATGCAGCCTCATTCAGAGGACAGATAGGTATAGCAGGAGCAGTGTGGCTCAGGTGCATATAAACATACAGACAGCCTTAAACTCCCTCCTTCTACCACTGTAGCAGTTTCTTTCTTTTTTTTTTGTTCATAAAAAGACATGCACTTGTAGAAAGCTAACATAGGTATTTAAAACGGCCGGGTGGGAGATTGATGTGGCTGACGGCCGAGGAGTGCTATGTTTTCTTTTGGATGTGATGCTTTTAGACGGACCTGCTGGAATCCAGGGGCGAGTGATGCACCAATGGCGACGCTAGCTGCTGGTTCCATAATGACAAACATTCAGTATAAGCTACCAAGTTTCCTGTTTGGGTCAATGTATAGATCAGTTACATGTGAGGTTGTGTACAATCAACTGAAAGAATGAAAGAATGATGCGCAGCCGTAAGCAGCAGTGGAGATGGGTATGCGTGATGCGTGGCATTCAGGATCTCAGTGCTCTGACTGTGATTGGTGTGTGTATATGTGTGCGTGTGCGTGTATGGTGTGCGTGTGTGGTGTGCGTGTGCGTGTGTGGTGTGTGTGTGGTGTGTGTGTGTCTATATGCGTTTGCGTGTGATTCACCTAGGAAGTGATCTCTAGAAAGCTGCTTTTTCTCTCAGTCCTGAATGAAAACAAAGCTCCCGAGGTAGGACTGATGAACAGATGATGAACAGGAGAAAGACGAGACGGACAGATGGGAGAGGAGGAGTGTAGTTGTGGGTCAGCACCAGAGAATGGCGACTAGCAGGGGCTGCCTGTGCTCTCACACAGGCTCTGTCCCAAAGTCCACTCCCTTGTCCACTGCCTAGTCATTCGCAGGGGGGGCGTGGACGGTGGCGGTCCAGGCGTAGAGTGTGGATTTGAAGACGTCCACTGTCTGTCTGTGAGGTCGCCGGACTCCAAGGGAGTTACAGGAGGGTGGATGAAGAACATTAGCTAGTTTTATTTTATGTTCTTTTTTTGCCATCATAATAGTCTAATAGTTTAATGAATCAAGTCATGACACTGTCACATCATCCCCTGTGGGCCTGTTTTTGACACTGCTTGTTCTGTCACCGTGGTTACAGTTCTGCTCCCACTCTATCGGTCCGGAATCTTCTCTTTCAGTTGTTTTCTCTCCCCACTCCCCCACTTCCTTTGCCATTGGTTCTCTTGAAACTCAGTCCTCCCTTCCCTCTCCCTTCTCTCCTTCTTACCTCCCCTAAACTTCTACATTATATAAGTTTGTTCTCCGAAACCAGACACCACTTCCGTACGATGTGCCACCAAAATATCTTTATCCAAGCGAGCACACAAAGTTCAGTAGTTTGGCCATCTTTACTCAAACCATTTTGTCTTTCTGTGCGTATCTAAGACTTATTTTTCTCTTTGTCCCTATCCCCCTTCTCTTTCTATCTCTTCCTGCACCCCCTTAATTTCTTCTTTTCTCCCTTTATCTCTCTTCATCTCCTTCTTCCTGTCTCTTTCTCTCTCTCTGTCTCTCTCTCTATAGTGCTGATTCAGAGTGCAGGGCTCCTGAGGAGCCATGAGTTTGTTGGAGGAGTCTGCGTAGCGATGCAGCGGAAGAGGAGCTTAGGTCGCCGCAACTCCGCAGGTGGATGCCCTCCACACACACAGCCGGGTCATCGTTTCGCCGCTGGGCGTCATGGCGACTGTCGCTGTGGGAATGGTGGTGACGATTGCGGTGAACTTGTTGCTGGTATTGCTGCCCTCGGCTGGCACCCCAGGAGTTCCGCAACACCTACACACACACACACACACACACACGCACACACACACACACACACACACACACACACACACACACACACACACACACACACACAAACACAACAAAATACTATTAAATACTAATTTTGAGACACTTTGGCCAAATAGCAAAATTCTCTCACTTGGTAATGGATCACAAATGAGTTAAATGAATGCTTTTCTCTGAGCGTCTTCATAGCCATTGGAAATAAATGTTAGTTGTAAACAATCGCTTGATACACTGCAGCCATACACAACAATACGTTCATAGACACACCTGCTCAAGGGCTAGATTGCCTTCAGTTCCTGCACGCCTCTTCGGCCCCTGACTACAGCTCCCAGAGTGCTCAGCGGCAGGAGCCAGGTTCCTCCTGGAGCGCTGCAGGAAGCGTGCCACCAGCACCCGAGTCACCTGAGGGAAACACAAGAGTTCAGCGAGTGTCATCAAATATTTGCTTAGAAACAGTAACCTGACATAGCTTGTGTGCACAGACACGCCTCAACAAATACGGAAACACATACAACTTAGATAAAGAGCTACATCACGCTCCAGTTTGTTTTAAAGGTTCTTATTTAGACTAAGATTGAAAGAAAGTCCTTCAAAATTGTTAAGACTGGATGATTGATAGGGTTTTGGGTTAATGTTTGTGTTAAGCGTTAATGCTTAAGGAGTACCGAACAAAAGCCATTAGTCATTTACAAATAATACAGAATGCAGCAGCACAAGCCCTCACCAACACAAGACATCACACCAGTCTTAACATCATGTACTGGTAACCTGTTAGTTTCAGAAGATTTCAAGATTCTTTCACTTGTCTATAAATCAGGCCATAGTCATGCACCTGAATAAATGTCAGACATGCTCTCAAAGCACACACCCAGTAGATACCTGAGGTCTTCTGGCACTAAACTCTTAACAGTTCCAAAGGGAAATAGAGAGACAACTTTTAGTTTCTATGCTCCCAGCCTTTGAAATACTCTGCCAGAAAGACAGAAGAATGGCTGAAACGGTGAACTTAAGACATACCTCTATCTTTAATCTCGCCTATCATTCCCTGTAATATTTACCTGCTCTCAGTGGTCTGTAGTGGGTCTGCTGTACATATCTATGTGCGTGCTTTGTAACATGTTTGCACTTATATGATATGTTTTTTTCAAAATCAATGTCAAATACAAATGCTTGAACTAAAAAATCAGTAAGAAAGGGTTTTGGGTTAATATTAGTAATAAGCGTTTGTGTTTAGGAGTATGTATTAAAAGAGTTAGTGAGAGAGGGTTTTGGGTAAGTGTTAAGTGTTTGTGTTTTGGAGTATGTATAAAAAGAGTTAGCGAGAGAGGGTTTTGGGCAATTGTTAAGTGTTAGTGTTTGTGTTGAGTTAGTGAGAGAGGGTTTTGGGCAATTGTTAAGTGTTAGTGTATGAGGGCTTGGTTGGAGCTGGTGAGAGAGAGAGAGAGATGTGAAGAGACCTTGAGGTCAGTGAGGGAGCGGGCGCAGTCTTTGGGCAGACGCAGCGGAGTGCCAGGGGGCAGCTTGGAGGGCATGTGCCCAGCGAGGGCTTTCACACTGCCCTTCCGTGGGAGAGAGAGAGGGGTCGCCATTGAGCTACGCTGAAGTAGACACGCCTCAGATCCAGGACCTACAGGAAACCACACACACAAAGAGTGATAGTGATTCAAAGAGTGATAGTGACTCAAAGGAAGGCCAAAGCTAAAAATGACGTAGGTAACAAGGAATTTTGAACTCCATATGCCATGATTTGCTTAATTTTTCTGTTTAGTTTCAAGTGACAAGTAAATTGTACTTGTCAATCAAAACAATTAACTGTACGATTCTACTATGAAACAATATAACTTCACTGCCTTCAGTGATGTAACACCACATCCACCTGTGCGGTATGTGGTTCCTCTCACCTGTGTCCGTAGACGTCTGAGACTCTACACTCACACCTTTACTGCCAATAGGACCACTCAGTTCACCTGCAGGAGAAAGCAGTTTGTACTGAATCAGGGTGTACACTGTCATGCATCCATACAAAGTATATACATGCACAAAATATGACAAACCATACACACACAATGCACTGAACTGCACACACTCCACTAACATGTTGTATGCTGTGTGTGTGTACACAAAAAGCAGTACAGACTCCAACTCCAACTCCAACCAGACAAACTTGTTCACATCAGCATGCAAATGCATATACACTTACACTATATGCACATACTGTACATCACTACATATTCACATACAATCAGGCTTGAACTTGATCAGAGATGCCCACACATACACACACACACACACACACACACACACACACACACACACACACACACACACACACACACACACACACACACACACTACCTGTGTCGGTTGAAGAGCTGAGTCCAGGTTCGCTGTGGGACCTCACCAGCTGGAGGGGGCCATCGCTGTCTCGCCGACCGCGGCCACTGGTGTGCCACAGCCGCTGGAGCGGTATCATAGGAGGGTTGCCACGGCGATCTGAAGCATCAGTCTGAGCTGCAGCAGATGCGGGGGCGTGGCTGTGGGAGGAGTCGTGCCGTGACGGCGTGGACGGGTGGAGTCTGATCTCTGGGATGGAGGAGCACTGAGAGGCTCTGGTGGCGACACTGAGCTGCTCCAACTGGGAACAGCTACTGGCCAGCACAGCCTGTCTGTGCAAGAGGGGAGACCTGGAGAGGAGAGAAGCAGAGAGTAGAGGAGAGGTGAAGAAATCAGGAGAGAGCAATACTACATCAACATGTAGCTAGATAGATTGATAGATAGATAGATATATAGATAGATAGATAGATAGATAGATAGATAGATAGACAGACAGACAGACAGACCGATAGATAGATAGATAGATAGATAGATAGATAGATAGTCTGACAGGTAGGAAGAAGGATAGTTGATAGATTTTTGCCTTCTGGTTAAATATATCACCACATTAACCCATCATCAATAAGGAGAATGGATATGTGCCATATCTCCTCCTGACCTGTAGGTGGAGGTGTTGTAGGTGCTAGGGGAGGAGCAGGAGTTTGACCTCTCCCCGCGGAAGCAGTGTCTGGGCTGGGTCGCAACTGGCGAGCCCTCGGAAGGCTGGGGCGTGGGGCAGCGGAAGCAGACGTACTCGCCGCCGTCCGTCCCCTCGCTTGTGCCCCGACGGCGCACCATGCTAACCCCCACCTCCAGCAGGCAGGAGTCCTCAGAGGGCGAGCTGTCGTCAGGGATGTCCACGATCTCAGACATGAGGAGGGAGCCACTGTCCATCGATACTGGAGGGGAGAGAGAGAGAGGGAGAGAGAGAGAGAGAGAGAGAGAGAGAGAGGAAAAGTTAGAGAGAGGGGGGGGGGGGGAGAGAGACAGAGAGAGGGAGAAAGCAAGACATATAGAGAATGAGACAAGGAAATAGAGAGAGACACACAGAAAGAGGGACATAGGAAGAGAGAGAGAAACAGAGAGGGAGTAACAGAGAGAGAGAGAAAGAGGGGGAGAGGGGGAAAGCAAGACAGAGAGAGAATGAGACAAGGAAAGAGAGAGAGACATACAGAAAGAGGGACAGAGGAAGAGAGAGAGAAACAGAGAGGGAGTAACAGAGAGAGAGAGAAAGAGGGGGGGGAGAGGGGGAAAGCAAGACAGATAGAGAAAGAGACAAGGAAAGAGAGAGAGACACAGAAAGAGGGACCGAGGAAGAGAGAAAAACAGATAGGGAGTAACAGAGAGAGGGGGGGGGCAGTGAGAGGGGGGGTGTTAGAGTACATCATTAGATTATGTTGATAGCAAAGGGTCTTCAAAGCACATGAGGCCATTCTGACTAATCTCAATCTCGTTTGACATCACAATTCCACTCAAACCACACAGGGAGATATCATTAGCCACACAGCCAGGAAATGGCATCAGGTTACTAAATGTGTTTAATGTCATCTCTCTCTCTGCACGGGTATAGGACCAAACCTTCTTCATTTTTAGCATATGAAGTAAGGCGTAAGTGTGTACGAAATATTTAGATTTTACCACACGCTTTCCAAAAACAGAAAAGAAGAACAAGAAGAACAAGAAGAAGCAAGAGATAAATGCCCACTGTAAATAAATCCATCTCTACTCACCCTCACCACTGAAGCCTGTGGATGTTCCTCTTTCTCCAGAATGTTCTGTGGCATGGGTATCAAACACTGTGGCCTACAAGATGAGATGGGGTAACAGACAGTGTCTTACATATCTCACAATATCAGAGGTATTACAGTAGAGTGTCTACAGTCTTTAACTACATTTGGCCCTTCAGCCACATCCCATTGGGTGCATAGTAAAGCACCGTGTGAGAGAAACACTCTGTGAGACACCAGAACACGGAGGAAAATGTTTATCTCTGAACTTAAAATATGTTTTTTATTTTTATTTTTTTAAAGCTGTTGAAATAGGATATCTTATTGTGCGAGCAAGAAACAACTTAAACGTCTAGGTGCAGTCAGCGGAACAGTAGCCTTCGACTATGAGTTTGCTGAAAACAGTTGCTTTCCACAGTTTTTCAAGGGTGTCCACTGAATGCCTAAATGACCCTGGCTCTCCAAGAAGGTGCAGCAGGAGAGCTGAGATGCCAAAGGCGACGGGAGTCTTGCTGGCCATAAAGTGCTGAAGCTGGCGTTTGCGTGCCAGGCTGCAGAATATGGCTTTTGTTAGGAGTGGAGCGCCCATCTGCAGCCACTGGCCATCAGGAGAAACATTATGTTGCAGATTCTCTATACTGCCAGTGTGTGGAGTTTGATACACACGGACACGGACACGGACACACACTCACACACACACACACACACACACACACACACACACACACAGACTGAGGAAATACACAATCCCAGAACAAGAACACACACACATACACGCTAACAAATGCTGTTAGTGTTCACAAACATTCACATTCACATAAAAATGCACACAAAAATACACCCAAATATACATTCACACACACACACAAACACACGTACACGCACGCACACACACAAACACACACACGCACACACACACCTGGCTGGCTGCTCTTTGGCCCATCACTGCTTCATAGGGGGGAGGGCAATCTGTGGGGTAGAGTGGCACCGGACTCTCCATTGACCCATTATACGTAATACTGCAGAGAGGGGGGGGAGATAAAAAGTATGGAGGGCAAGAAAGATTCTGAATCAGTAGGGAAATAACAGACAGGTTTGTGAGCATGTGCTGATTGATTGACAGGTGCTGGCCCCACCTCTGTGCGTCGGTCTCAGAGCTGCAGGTGTACTCAGGTGGGTAGTAGGGCGGCGGGGGTATAGGCGGAACAAACTCCTCAAAGTCCACCATGTTGGTAAGGAAGGCATCCTGGGGAGTGGTGCATTCTGGGTTAACGGACCGTGAGCGGTGAGGAGCCAGCTAAAGAGAGAGAATGAGAGAGAGAGAGACAGGGAGAGAGAGAGAGAGAGAGAGAGAGAGAGAGAGAGAGAGAGAGAGAGAGAGAGAGAGAGAGAAGAAGATACATTTCCAAGTCAGTTTTCTCTGTAGCTCTGTAAAGTAAGTGTGTATGTTTAAATTTCAAATAAATGCAAACACATAAATGGTTGTGCGCATGCATGTGTCAGTGTCTGTGTCTGCATGTCCATGTGTAGAGCACACACCAGGTGCATCAGGTCCAAAGAGAAGATGTGTATACTGCACGTGACTGTAGAGAGGGTGCAGATGATAGTTGAGAGAATGCTGAGGCCACAGGCACTGAACAACAGGTCCTACACACACACACACACACACACACACACACACACACAGACACAGACACACACACACACACACACACACACACACACACACACACAGACACACACACACACACACACGCGCGGAGAGAGAGAGAGAGGGAGGGAGAGAGAGGGAGGGAGAGAGAGAAAGAGAGTTAAGAACATCCAGGAAAAATATCCCAGACTAAGCAAAGAGAACAAATACACGTTCAGATCTTAGACACAGCACTGAAGGTCAAACTCACACATGTTAAGAGAATAACTCACACATGCTAAGCATCTAACTAACACATCTCACACAGAGACGGAAATGAGCTATACAGAAATAATGTGTCCATCCATGGTGAGTCGTGTGTTTACTTGGCAACAAACCGTACTTTATCAGAGGCTAAACAAGAGAATCATGAGGCAGTGCCGTAACATGCTATCTTCTGTATGCTATCTTCTCTATCTTCTGTATGAAGAAAATAATAGATGGGACTGAAGCATCAACAGGCAGTGTTTGCTATCTCCTTCGTATCCACATCCACATAGAACACACTTTACCCTCACTACCGTCCCTCTCTCTCTTTCTCTCACACACACACCTTAAGTTGGTGTCGCACAGAGTGACAGTCTGCATGCAGGTAGAGGACCAAGGTATCGTCCTCTGACAGAGAACAAGTGTCCTTAGGATCACAGCAAACACACAGGCCATTCTCCACCTGTGCAAGGGGAGAGACATTTACACACATGTCTATGAAGAGAGACTATGTAAAGACAGATAAAATACAATACCTGTTGAATAACACAGAAGAGAAGAGAAGAGAAGAGAAGAGAAGAGAAGAGAAGAGAAAAGAAGAGAAGAGAAGAGAAGAGAAGAGATGAGAAAAGAAGAGAAGAGAAGAGAAGAGATGAGAAAAGAAGAGAAGAGAAGAGAAGAGAAGAGAAGAGATGAGAAAAGAAGAGAAGAGAAGAGAAGAGAAGAGAAGAGAAGAGAAGAGAAGAGAAGTGCTTACCTGACAAGTGAGGAGGGATTTGACCATCTGAGCATTCTGACATGAGAGCATGGAGCCAGCTAGACTGAGTATCACACACACCGCTGACAGCAGCATGAAAAGAGAGACCTGTGGAATACACACATACAGTATTTATGTGATGAATTCCCGTGAGTTAGTATTTTAACACATATGGAACAACTGAAGTGGGTATTGTGCTTTCACATTGAATAACACACAGTTATATACCACTAGAGTCAGAGGCCGCCTCCAGGAAACCACTCCGGCCACTCCAGACGCCACCACCTGAGGACACAGTTTTAAGATCAGTGACAGACAGACACACACACACACACCCTCACAGACAGACAGACAGACAGACATACACACACCCTCACAGACAGACACACACACACACACACACACACACACACACACACACACACACACACACACCCTCACAGACAGAAAGACAGACATACACACAGAGATGGGCCAAAATACATCAAAATGTATTTTGATACAAAATACAAAATACCCCTCAAATAAATGTATTAAAATAAAATACAAAATATGTATAGTATGGAGAACTGAAAAGAACAGGGTCATTATTGATAGTTATAAATAAAACACTCAAATACAGCAATTCATTTGAGCATGGCATCATTCTGTGGAGAATATTCCAGACAGGGGTCATCCTCATACCAGTGGGCTTGAAATAGGCGCCCTTCTGCATTTTTTGGGAGCTTCACAATAGGATGGCCCGACTGAATGTGAAAATTTGATAAAGGCCTGATTGTACTTAAATCTCAATATCCTCCCTTGTTGGCATCCTGTCCTGTCTTTCTGTGTCGTCTCTCCTTTCCCTGTTCTCCAAGTCTGTTCTGTTCTCAGAAACTGCCTGATTCTTGGGGCGAAGATTCTTTAAATGTGGCAAACTGAGCCTGGATTAATGAAGATTTTAATTAATTTTGTTGTAGCAAATTTACAACTGTTTCCAAAAAACTTAGAGATAATATTCACCCTCATAGACAGACAAACAGACACACACACCCTCACAGACAGACAGACAGACATACACACACCCTCACAGACTGACAGACACACACACCCTCACAGACAGACAGACATACATACACACACCCTCACAGACTGACAGACACACACACCCTCACAGACAGAAAGACAGACAGACACACCCTCACAGACGGACAGAGTATATGTCAAAATCTGGACACTCCGTTGCTGAGAAAGGTTTTACACAGTAAAGGGAAAAAGGTAAGTTGAAAGTTGATTTGAAAGCTAAGTTGAATCACAACAACATAATTTTTAAAAGTAGACACTTTTTTGACTTGATGACAGCTTTGTACATTCTTGGAATTCGGCCACCCGGACCACTTTTCCGACAGTCTGGAATATATGCTGAGCACTTGTCTATTTTCTCAACACTCCAGTCCAAGTTTTCCTGGACCGTCTTGCTAGAACCAATAAGAACAGCCGAGCCATAGGAAACGGCATGTAGCCACAGAATGCTGTACTAGGCCTGCTAGCTAAGAGTGCTGTTTACTAAACACATGTACAGTGACACAGGCAAAGCCTTCCCATCCTCCTCCCCCATTTATCACACTGAGCGCAACACACACACACACGCATACACACACACTGACACGCACACACACACACACTGACACGCACACACACACACATTCACACACACATACACACACACATACACACACACACACACACACACACACACGCACACACACACACACACATGATATACAGTATGCTCCCTCTCTCTTCATCTCACAAGCAGCTGGAACCAAAGATATAATTTGAACAGACATGGACATAAGACCAAGGACAGATGCCCATTGGTCCACTACCTGTGTCTCTTTTCCCATGCATGTCTATTCTTCGTATCTGTCTTCTTTAGTCGAGGCTCCACAGTTATTATACAGTGGCCCTGAGCAGGTGACAAAGAGATATGACTACAGCTTGAAATTTATGAGACATTCATCTGTTCTCTAAGGTGCGGTGAATGGGGGATTTCTGATGTCTGTGTCCTCTCTGGCACAGGCAACCATGCAGAGCTGGTTTCATCAAATGCCTGATGGGCTTTGAGACAGCACTTTCAAACTTCTTTAGTTGTTTTGGACAGATTGACATTCACGATTAAAAGTTATAATTAGCTGCTATTTATCTTTGCTTAGTTGAGCTGTTCCACATCTGTCACTTACAACCTCTGACACTTACAACCAACCTTTTCAAAAACACAAACAAACTCGAGGAGCTCTCAGTTATGCCTGTGTTTAACACTACACACTGCCCTTCCACTACAGTTCAACCTGGAAACTACATTTTTAGAATTCCATTAAATGGCAGAATGTTTCTAAGATTACTAGAGCATATCAAGCATGTCAAGATTTTGAACTGTGGACAGAGAGACAGACAGACAGACTGACTAACTGATAAACCAGTTAAACAACCAGCACAGATAAAAAAAAATAAAAAAAATACAATCAGTTCCCAATCTGCGTACTGCACGTTCACAGAATAACTCAAAAGTAAGCAAAACAGGCACCAGACTAAATTGGTATCAAAAAGACAGCTGGGAAAGTGTAACTTACAAAGAAGCCAGCCCAGAAGGGACAGGACTGGCGGACCCGCGCAGAGGAGGTGAATGCCAAGCTGGTGAAGCTGAACGCCAAGACCATGGCCCCCAGCCCTAGGTGACAGAGCCCCAGGTACAACAGCAGCCGAGCGCTCCCGCGTCGCCCTCCAGTCAGAGCCCGCGATCCCGATATGGACAACACGCTGCTGGATTCCGACGGTGATGGCATCGTTGTCCGGTTTTCAGAGCGTGCCGCGGAGGATGTTAAAGAGCTAGTAATGGGCAAGGAGATGCGGAGGACAAGTGGGATGGCACGCCGCTTAGGGTTACCTAAGTTGTTTCCAAGGCAATTCTATGCAAAGTCCAGTTCAATAATCCGGCACTTATCCAATAACCATGTTAATACACAGGGGAGCTGGCGGAAGGATGTCATTTCGCATCAATGAGTCTCTTGAAAGTACCGTTTGAGTGAACCAATGTGTGTATTCTCATAAACACACGCCGCTGCACGAGACAGCGCAGTCTCCGCACGCATCGGTACGAGTTCAGCAGTTTAAGCCTTTTCCCATCTTCTCAGCACGAGTACAAATACACAACGTATTAAATATGCGCTATGATATTTATGTTGTGTTTTCATCTGTCGGTGAATAATGGATCGCCACATCCCGCCTTGGCCCTCCGTCTTCCATCAAACCCTTCTCCGCTCTTGCTTTCAGGCTGAGCAGCATTGCGGTAACGGGAGCCTTCAGCAGGCCGAGCACTTGCAATTGCCTGCACTATCAACGGACAGTATTGTAAGGGCCTGCCACCGGAGCCCACATGCACTCCTTTTTCCCCGGTGGGTATCTCACTGACACTTGGCATGTACCCCGCGAGCGGGGAGGGACCGAACACTGCGCAAAGCTCTTCGCTCCACGCTCCACTCCTCCGGGACTAAGGTGCGGAATCACCAAGGTCCCGTTTGACAGACGCTAAAGGACTGAGGACATGAGCTCAGACGATAGCCAAATGGAGAGATGCTAAAACACTCACACTCCTGCACACGACCAGCTCTGACCAGACTTTACCTCACGCCGATGACGACAAATATTAGCTACAAGACTAGTGGAAGGGTGGTTCTATTTTGAAAACGTAATTTATAAATATGACATCTCACATTTCTTCGGGGGCGTTTCACGATGCTCCGTGCTGCTGCCCCCTCTCTCCTCCCCGCAGTCACGCGGACCCCGTCCCGTCCGTAAAGATCCCGGACATATGTCTCACTGCGTCGCTGGCTACGTCATCATCGCCAGACTCCGAGCATCACGTTTTGCTCGCTATATTATTACCTGGCTCATCAGTTATATACTCGTAAACCCAGACAGTATCATAAACACATGCGCGCTTTTTAAGCATTCACTGGGATACAACACAAGAGACTCGGTGAAGTGTGTGCCTGTATGTGCTCACGTGAGGAATTTATGAATTCAACCATGCAGCCCTACAACAAATGCTGATCAACAAACATAAATCGCGGGAGCCCACACACGGGTGCTTTTCTGCCGCAGAGTCTTTGGGCAAGCGCAAGGTGCTGATGTAGCACAGGAGGAACGGTAACCTAGCAACGAGCTCCATGGACCGTGGTAGTCCAATCAGATCTTGTTTTACTGTGACAACGCTGAGTCCGGACAATATTATCTCAATCAATCTATCTCCTTTTGCATGTGTATTTCTGGACACTGAGAATACCCTATTAAAGCCAAATTATTTTAATTAAAAAAATCCTGTATGCTGACAACTTTTTAAAGCTGACAGAACACTATGTAGCCTACTGCAGAACAAACATGAAAACTAAAAAATCGCCCACTTATTCCATTTGAGCTAAACAGTGTATTATTCTATCAATACCACAAAGCTGACACGTTTAAAATGACGCGATATCAAAAGCGAGAGGACATCGCATTGCTGATCACTTGCACATCACTAGCGCAAACACACGGGGGCTGTGCAGTTTTTAGTTGGGTAATGCTGGTCTTAACATAGGATTGGTGGTTTTCAGCAGAAAGACCTTGACCAAAACCCATTAAGCCCAGGTTCATAAATCACATCACAGTGCGGGTCTGTGCAGTTTGCTTTGTCCCAGCATCGATACATGGCCTCTGTGTTCACAATATCGCAAACACGAATCAAGGACCAGAATTGTCTAAGAAGTTTTCAGCATATAATAAATAAATAACTAATACAATCACTACATATTATAACATATTTTTTTATTCAAAGCGCCATAAAAGATTCAGAGACAGGGTGTTTCATTGACCGCCTGAGAAAGATTCATAAGTTCAATAAGAGTCAAGGAAAAATGGTTTCACAGACACACACACACACACACACACACACACACACACACACACACACACACACACACACACACACACACACACACACACACACACACACACACACACACACACACACACACACACACACATACACACACACACACACACACACACACACACACACACACACACACACACACACACACACACACACACACATACACACACACACACACACACACACACACACACACAAACAAACATACTGCTCACATACACAAACACACATACACACGAAAGACGGTACAGTGTGTCAAAAATCAAGCAGAAAATAGCAGTGCTGGTGTCATTAAAGAATGTTGTACAGCTGAAACCCAAGTCATTGAAGACCAATTATTTTCTTCCTCAACATCGTCCATTTCAAATCTCTGACATACTTTTTTCTTCTTTTACACTTTTCCCTTCTTACATCCTCCCTGTCTTTTTTCATTCATATCCACCTTCGCTCGTTCATTGACCTAACCTATTTTTTCCAGACAAGCTTGTAAACAGAAAGTAAAAAAAAAAATGGTTATAAATCAAAAAGTTCTCTGATCTCTGTGCTATGTGTGCAAATGTGACATTGGTTCACATAAAAAAACTTTGATCCACCTCAAAGGTCCCATCAGCAATACCAAAACTGGGATGCAGTCACAGCAGGTGAAATGATTGAGTGGCAGGTGATGAGATAAGGGTAAGGCCATCTTTATTATCCTCAAGGAGCAATTTGTTGCACAGCCAGCAGTAAAATAATCCTCAACAACCACCCACCCCACTCAAGACTCATAAACATGGCCGCCTACGGGCATCAGTCATGCTGACAGGTAAAAGTATTTGTATAGATCTTCCGAGAGCACCTCCCTTCCTAACTGGCACCTTGACTAGTGCTTAACTTGCACTTCAGCAGTTACATTCCTGCACTTCTTTTTCTTTCTATGTCGTTTTTCTCATTTCATATGTAAAGTATAATGTATTGTTACACCAGGATATTGCTCTAAGCTTGACAGTTTTCTCCCTTGTACGTCTGCTAAATGACTAAATGTAAATGTGTGTGTGTTTGTGTCTGTATGTGTCTTTCACAGGTGCCCACTGTTGTAGTTATTCTCAATGCCAACAGAAACTCTTCACTCAGAGACATAATCCACTACACTGTAGTGTGAACCTACTGTGACCATCCCTATTGTCAATATTGGACCAAAACTTTTTACAATATAAAATGTTTCTCTTAACCTCTCTACACATACTGCATCATAAAGGCAATTTATCTTCCATCCCCTACCTAACTTTACACTTTCACCTACTAATACTTTAAATCCTAGCCTGGCACCGCCAGTCTATATCCTGAAAGTTCTGTTTTCACTGCAAAACGTAGTCTGGAACCTCCCTCTGGCTAAGCCCAGCAGACTGTCTGCCACACCAATAAGTGAGCTTCATGGAGTATTGGTTGTGCATTATTGCATTATCAAAAAATTGCATGGACACATTTGTGGAGCAGAAAAGTTGAACTGAGTGCTATTCTTCACAGAACAGGCATCATGCCTCCCCCTTCCTGTTGTCTTATTCCAGGAATGTGATTTCCCCGCTAACACTGCTTAGCATACCCTGATCTGCTAGCATCGCTTAGCTTAGCACAGACAGTCAAAAATATTACACAATCTGTTGTCACTAAGATATATTACCCTTGGAGCTGATCTACTTGCTTCAAATGCAATTTTGGGCGACAGCCATTAGCATTGACCTGACCCAAGACAAATCCCCATGGACAGCTTCCAGACCACAATGAAGGCAGTGAAAACACTTGGCTAGTACATTTCTACAATACTGCTGAAAGTATGATACCTTCTTTCTGTCATCTCTCCATTTCTCCCACTTTCTACTCTTTTATGCCACCCTCTCGTATTTCTCCATTCCCCCAAAGAGCTCCAAACTGACCACATAACAGTTTAAGAAAACCCAATGTTGTCTTCCTTTTCTCCGTCTAGGAATGTTAAGGTATGGTGTAGATCTGTGCTCACAAGGGAAAAGGCGACATAGAGAAGATGTTGATGGCACTGACAAGAACACCTGGCATGGCTTATCTGATCTACACTGCAGTCTGTATGTATGTGCAGTGTTTTCCACAGCATACCTTTCACATGTTAACCAGCATTCCCCATGATTCCTACTGCAAGTGTTTGTTTTTCAAGGGATGTGACTTGGAATGTTACACAGCATTCATAAAAAAAAAAAAAATTGGCAGTAATCCAGACAATGTCATCCACTGCAGAACAGGCCCTGCAACCAGAGCCTGCACCAGGCCAGACAAACACTCACTCCTACTTTCTCAGGACTTTCTCTTTCCCCATCTCCTTCCATCTCCTTTCATTCTTCAACTTATCATCATCTTCCACCCCCTCCCTCCCTCTCTCCCTCTCTCTGGCCATCTCGCGGTCTTTTAAATGAGTAGGCACTTGGAGGAGGACTTGGTTTTGGCTTCTGCCGTTGTCAACTTCACCTCCCTTCCTGTTGGTCCCTGGAAAGAACAGAATTAGAAAACACTGTGTCAGTGGTATGATTTTACATTCATGTGAGGACCTTTCAACCGTCCCTGTACATACATTTTAAAATAAATTAGACATTTCATGGTCAGTACTGTTCGTGCATAATGTACCACTGAAAATAAACAGATATGAATGATGTAGACATTTAAAAATAGGTAAACAGGTAAACTATTGGAGGCAAATAGTGATGTAATCTATACTCCATTCACTTCACTGATGACCTAACCAGCATACGACACTGAATTATAAGGTAGGCACATGAGGTGCTTCGCATGTGAGATTGCAAGGACAACAAAGTCATTTTTCTGCTAAACATAAAAAACCTATCACCTCTCCATTTGGCATAAATAAATATAATTATTTATATAAATCATAAACAGAGTGCAAAACACAGAGAAACCCGATGAAAACAAAGTAAATTGCTGAATTTGGTGAGTCCCTGTTGTGCTTACTGACCGGTTTCTTAGTTGACTTCAGCAAAATGTCACGAGCCAGTGAAAGAAAGGACTGGAGAGGGGGATGGAGAAGATGAAAAGAGAGAGAGAGAGAGAGCGAGAGAGAGAAAGATAAATGGATTAATTACATGGTGTCATACATTTCATTTTTACATAATCAGAAAACTACTACTGCTGTTGGTAAAATTTCTGTCCACATTCTATTAACCATTTGTGTATGACCCAGTTCCCCAGCAGTCGGTTATGGACATTTGAGGAAGAAAAGGTCTTAGGGAGTGAGAGAAAGAAAAGGTGAGGTAGAAAAAGAGAGAGAGTCGTTCTCACCTCCTCTGTATTAATGCTGGCCTTGGCGCTGGTCTCAAAGAACCGAATCCCATGATCCTTCGCCAGCTGCATAGAAAGACCATGTGACATGAGACCTGTTTTCTTCCACTGTTCACATCTGTGAAGGTACGTTTGTAACACACGTGTGATTGGTGTACTACATCATCCTAGCTTATCTGATCAATGACAGACACACTCAAAACTTGTCAACTAGTTACACTGACATTTACACAAACCTTTGACCGTGTCAGGAGATAAACCACACACAAACAACAGAACAGTACATGCAATTGTGCATACTGACTTTTTCGCCCACTTCCTTGGACACCTTCCGCTTGGCCTCAATATCACACTTGTTGCCCAGCAGCATGCGGCTCACCCCTGCTGAAGCATTCTGGGTAATAAAAAAACAAAAATGGAGATCAAGCTTCAGTTCCTCCTCCTCATCCACTGCACACAGAGAGCCCCTCTGTGTGGGAGCCAGCCCTGGTGACCTGCCCTACCGCTGTCCTGAGTGAACACCTCTTTTGCACATCAGGCGGACACTAAACCTTGTCCACGCTGCTGGGTCTGACCGAGGGTCGGTGAGAGAGCACAGTCAGGGGCACTGAGAAACTGAGCATCGCAGAAATGCTGATTTCGGATCAGTCAGGCCTTTTAAACACTGATGGGTTGAGTTAAGTGTAAACAAGGGAATGTTTGATTCAGGAGCAACATCTTTGTCAGGCAAAGTAACGGAAGGGAACATGACAGACATGCATAACGATGAGAGAGACTATGAGAGGGAAAGGGACCATACACACATGCTGTTTGAGTTAGACATGGTTATCAGTTTAACTCATTTAAGGTTCATAAACCTCCCCAAAACAAACACTAACTGAAGATGTTCACCAAATAGAAATGAGGGTGTCTCCCTCTCTCCCACCTCTTTGATGCTCTTCATCCAGTTCTGAATGTTCTCGTAGGATTTCTCGTCAGTGATGTCATAGACCAGGATGATGCCCTGGAAAGGAAAGATTAGGCATTAGATCCTGTGTGTGTGTGTGTGTGTGTGTGTGTGTGTGTGTGTGTGTGTGTGTGTGTGTGTGTAGACAAAAAGAGGATGTATCTGCTTGTGTTTATTGGGCCACTGAGTCATGGTTTTGTGACCACAGTGAACAGAGAGGGTTCTGGATCCCCTTTGTGTGTGTATGTGTGTGTCTGTGTGTGTGTGTATTTGTGTGTGTGTGTGTCAGTCACTCACCATCGCTCCTCTGTAGTAGGCTGTGGTTATGGTCTTAAACCTCTCTTGTCCCGCTGTGTCCCTGAAAGCAATGTGACGTAACACAGTCAGAATGTCCCCCTCAAGGCGACATATGGAGTATATGGACACATTTCAACAATATTCAAAGTTCCAAAGAGCAGGTCCTTCACTTTTAGACATCTTTGAACAGCATTTTTGTCATTCAGTTAGTCATTTTCTGCTGGACTTGTAGTTGTAGAATGCTTCAGTTGAAGGCTCAGATGACGTGATGTGATGTGGTGTGGTATGTGCGTGTGCTGACATTTTAAATCTCACAGACATGTGCACTCTGACATTCCTTGACACCACACACACTCACACAACCATGACTAAGCCTATTGGCAAGACACTGCTCATTCCTGTCAGTCCAATGTCCAACTGTACTGCTGTTCTTGTCAAATAAAAGTTAGATAAGTGTGTTTATGTCTGTGTGTGAACATGTTCAGAACAATAACTGTAAATAGAGTTTATATAGAGTGTTTAGGAGCACTGGACCTAAATAACACTGTAATGCTGACACACGTTGACCAATACGCAACGTATATGTATGTGTCATTTGGAATCCTGTGTTACCTAAAATCAAGCTGTTTAGATTTTGTATATCATCGTCCTCTAAACAACAATGCTAGGATTCCTGTTTCATGACTATCCTGAAGCATTTTTCTCCCCACATACACATAAAACATATGCTTGCGCAACCTAGACAGCATACATCATAATTTATAAACGTATGCCATCATGAGCATTTTTTAAAGGACATCAAATCTAGAACTCACAAGTTGGGGCCTGTGGAAACAGGCAGTTAGCATTACGAAGAAAATAATAGATGCAAAAGAACAGTATTCTGTGAGTACATGTATATTAAAAAATATAAAAGGTAAAAATGGAAAAATCCCCAAATGACTTAATTCCCGTAATCACAGGCATAAAAGTGTTACCAGTGAGTATATATCCCTGTGTGAGCACTGCAATGGCTAGCCACTGAAACCAGGTTGACAGAGAATTATCATCTTACCACACTTGCAGTTTGACTTTTTTCCCATCCACATCTATGGTCTTTACTTTGAAGTCAATGCCTGGGTGGGTACAGGGGAAAAGAGAAGATTGAGGGACACAAGAAACGGCAAGTGTAATGCACAAGAAACATTTGAGAAAACAAAACAAATGGAATGCACACAGGAAGAACAGAGGAAAGTCTGTGAGAGAGAGAGAGAGAGTGAGAGAGAGAGAGAGGGAGGGAGAACAGGAAGGAAGGACAGAGGGTTAACTCCTCGATGGCTCAGATTTAGGTCATGCCAATTAAAATGTCCTGGTCTGCTCTACAGACCAAGGAAACACATGGCAAAATATTGTAGCAAAGCTCTCAGCAGTTTAGCTGCGACAAAGTTGACGTCCTGCATAGTTTCTGTGACTTTCCAGCAGGAGAGAGACAGCGGACAGGGAGGAAAAGGGGAGAGGGGGAAAGAGAGGGGGAGGAAGACAGCAGAGGGAAGGGGTGTGGGGTCTTTTTGAAGATCTGGGTGAATGCACTGAATGCCAGTGTGTTCTGACATGATTTGAAGCAGGGAGGACGCGGGGCATAGAGAGAGAAGAGAGATCTTAGTAGTGATATATGAGGGTAGGGGTGAATGAGCTGGAACGCAGTATGTGAGAGGAAAGGGGGAATGAGGGATGGAGGAGGGAAGAGACAAACAGAACCATAACAAAACAAAAAAAGAGAGGATGAATTGTAGGTCAGACAGAGATCTGCGCATAAATAGGGCCAGGGTTGGAATTAAGTGACGTGACAACCAGCTAGTGCTGACATGAACAAGATAGAAAACAATCAAAGAATCCGTTAAGCTTCTGGTTTAACCTGATGTTTACCTGGCACAAATACAACTGTACAATCAAAAAGCCTTCACTCTTTAAAACACAAATTCCAATTATGTAATGAGCCTACCGATTGTCGATATGTATGTTGAATTGAAGTTATCTTCAGCAAATCGGATGATGAGGCAGGTTTTCCCAACTCCACTATCTCCTATGAGTAATAATTTAAAGAGGAAGTCGTATTTCTTCGCCATAACTTCAACGTCAGATGTCCGTAGCAACGAAATGTAAGATGAAACTAAATTCAGATTAAAATGCTCTTCCCTGAAATTGACCAGTGGCCTGATCGTGAATAAAGCTTATCTCTGATTACGTCTCTTTAGAAGTGTTGTCCTCTTGGAGATCCTTTCTTATACCGCTAAAGCCGTTCCTCTTACAAACTTGTCCAAGAAAGAAAAGTAGTACTCCAATACTGAACGCAATCCAGGCTCTCTGTCAAGTCCGCATTTCAGAGTTAAGATGAATGGTGATGACAAGTATCCTACACAAAATAAGAGATGTTCTCTTTGGTCGGCCTTTAAACGCCTATCCATGCACGACCTGCTTGCCAAAAACTTTTCTTGTCCCAAGTTTCTGAGGGCTACGTAGAACGGGCGACGTTGGAGTTTTGTATACGCTCTGGCTCTGCCTGCATACTAGTGGGAGTGGGAGAGAGAAAGCTACCAAAATATGTGTCACTAGAGGGCGTGCATTTACACTAACGATCCTTGGAAAAGTAAGTGTGTAGCTGTTCTACAATGTTGCAGTTTTGATGATCTGAGTTCCGAAAGCAATATAGCCTACAATTAATGAATTGAAGAATGAAAGATGTAACAGGCTGCACGAGGTGGTTTTGAGTGATCTGGAAGATTTTCTGGAAGCTTGTTTTACAATGTCTCATGATTATCTTTATGTAATGAAGTTAGGCTATGTGAGATAATTAAACGCTGTAGCCGATGTGTTATTCAGAATAAAACTGAATAGGTGCACACTACATGTTTTTTTTGTCTGCTTATGCAACAATCTGTGGGAGGTTAGACCTTTAATTAGGCCTACTTACACAAACAAAATTCTCATACTGTGGACCTCACACACATGGAAACCGGCTCCGCCTGCTTTCAGCCACGACGCGTAAACATGGCTTCTGAATCACTTCCTGCCCCTGCGTATGGACCCCGTTCATATTAGCTATCTGTTTCCGGTTTGCCTTCCTTTTCGGCTACGGCTCCAAACTCGCCAACATGCCTGTAAGTACGGCCCAGACACTATCAAATGAATTTAACTACCAGCGAAGTTACAAACCCATCGATCGCATACATAGAAGGGTGTGTCAGAATTTAGCGGACAAGTCGGTGTATTTGCAACCGGTACATTCGCGGTGAGACTGTTCTAAATTGAAATAATTTCACTGAGCGCGTGGTGTTATGAGTGCTGACTGTTCTGACAAGATGGCGGCGCACAGGCAAACAGAAAGCATGAGGATGGACATTTAGTGCGATAGCAAAGTTTTAGTTGGCTGCTTTCCTGTGAATGTTCCTTGGTCTCAACATGTAGTTGCCAGCTAACGATCGAGGACAACGAGTGTTCTGAGTGGATTAAATAGATATTTCAATCCCAGCTAGACATGCTAGCAAGCTAATGCTAAACTGGCTCGGACGCTACTTGTCTTACTAACGCTAGACAGATTTGAGTAATATTGGCTGTGGTGTATAATTCCTACGGATTAACTAGGTAACTAAATATCGATTCATGTAGTGGATAATCTATCGTTTTCGTTTTGAGTACATAACTCAACGTGGTCTGTCATTAATGGTGTCTTCTAGAAACTTGTTATTGGTGTGTGGGGCATTGACATGGCCAGGCGATGCTATCGTCACATAACGTTAGCGATTCTCGACAGTCCATTAAAATACTCTTTTCTAGCCATTGTTAGATACTGTACTACTGGCTGTGTTGCGTTACATTATCAATACGTTTTATACTTACCTTCTGTCACTTTTGTCATTTACAGCTTGCTAAAGACCTTTTGCATCCAACGCCCGAGGAGGAGAAGAGGAGACACAAGAAAAAACGTCTCGTCCAGAGCCCTAACTCCTACTTTATGGACGTCAAATGCCCAGGTGAGTCTTAAGCCTTTCTACTCTCTTGTGTGTGCAATATTTCAATGTTGGCTGGATTGGCATATTGTTGGTTGGCCAGTGTTGCCAGGTTTGTCTCTTGAAAGCGAATAGGGCCACATTTTTGACTGACATTTATGTGTGCTTTGCTATTTTCTACTTGTGTGCATTTGGAGAATGAACGGCATGAGCAAATTCAGTATTTCAATTTTAGCTTCATAAATTTAGGCCTTGGCTTTAAGGCCCTCATTGGTCTCCAGGATTTTTGGGTGAAAGTTACTACCTGCCCTGGTTGTGATGTTTATTGGAATATGCAAATAGCCACACAGCTCCTCTGATGGCTTTGATGTGGTGCTTGTTGTAGTGGTAGCACCTGATTGATTTTGCAAATAGTATGACGGTTGGTCTGGCACCCGACACTGGTCAGGATTACTTTCAGAGCGGACAGGGTGGGCTGCATTAAGGGCTTAGCGTAGCGTAGTGCTGGCCAAAGTGCCTGCTACTGTACTTGTCATGAATGTCATGACAAGCGGTGTGGCTGTTGCTGTCAGACATCACACCATGCAGCATTGTTTTGGGTCTGCTGATCTACTTGCCACTGTCTTTCCCTGCTTCTTCGTAAGCCTATGAAGTGCTTGCAGTACGCATTGGGTGGCATGTTTGATGGTGTGGCATATCAACCTCCCACTTGGCTGATATTTGTTAGTGTCTGCTCAGTTGTTGCAGTCGGTACTTGATGGGCTATTAGCTGGAAGATGTGGCTAATGATTTTGTTGAGTGTTGTCATAGGATATGATGTCATCACTGCTTTATTAGACAGGTTTGGGTTCATATGGCGCTGCCAGCTATGTGTGGAACAGTCATTTCTGCGTGTGACTGCCAGTAACGCTCAAAAGTGCTAGTTGACCTGGTGTAACTTGCTGATTTTTCCATCTGTATTTTATCCATAACAAATCAGTCTGTGGATTGTCAACTCGCAAGTTTGGCCTTTTTAATGGATAGAATTATCATGGAGCATTCAAAGTATCTCTCTTTGTGTCTTGTGGTATCGAGATCCCAACATTCCCTTTGCTAGTCTAATACTAATTACTAATCCATTATGTGCTGAAGTGTGTCACTTAAGCAGAAATGCACACAAAAACAATACTCGAGCTGGCAAGAGGCGTGGCTGCACTTCTCGTCAGCACAGCCTCTGGGGGCCGGATTTCCAGGAATAATAAGACTACAATTACTAGTTAGAATTACTCCCTCTGTCTTAAGAATTCTTGAGGCTGTGTGGAATTAAAGAGCTTTTTCGGTTATGGATTTCTGATTCATTAACAGGCACTGTGTGGGAAGGAGTAGAGAACAGTTTTTTTTTGTATTTGTCCAACGTGTAACTCGTAAGAACGCCTTATGTTCAGATTTAAGAGGATGTGC
The DNA here is from genome assembly GCF_963457725.1 of Sprattus sprattus. Lineage (NCBI taxonomy): Eukaryota > Metazoa > Chordata > Actinopteri > Clupeiformes > Clupeidae > Sprattus > Sprattus sprattus. The sequence continues at coordinate 19,628,218 of NC_137917.1, read as the reverse complement.
ACATGCCTTTGTAAAGAGCGCTCCTTATCTTGTGGTTTTGCTTTTCGTAAGTGACTTACTGGAAAATCTCAAAAGGACTCGAAAGAGGTCTCTTCTGTCTGGATAAAATTCGGTGCCACATTTCAAAGCCCAGTATCTCCAGTGCGCTAAGAGCAAGCAATAACTAAAACTTAGGTTTCCCTCTAAAATGACTTTGTTTACAGTACGCCTCTCCTCTCCCTCTAACTGTCCCTCTCCTTCTCCTCCCTGCAGGTTGCTATAAAATCACTACGGTGTTTAGCCATGCTCAGACAGTAGTGCTGTGTGTGGGGTGCTCCACGGTGCTCTGCCAGCCCACTGGAGGAAAAGCACGTCTTACAGAGGGTAAGAGACACACACACACACACACACACACACACAGGCAACGAGCAGGAGTTGTTATGCATTATGTTATGCCTGGGTTTCCCGACCCATCTCCCTAGTGGCCTCGTTCGCTCTTGTTGTTTGTGCCAACTGCCTCCGCGGGTGAAATCAAATTTTCTTAAAAATGTATTTGGGGAACCACATTGCTCACCCTCGACCGTTTTGAGAACCATTTGTTTATGACTGGGAGCATTCTACTAGATTCAAATTTAGAAAGCCATCACCGTTGCTTTAAGTTATACAGTACACAGAATTCTCCTTTATAACTCCTGTACCATAAAACCATTTGGCTTAAGGATACGATATTCCTTTAAGGCGTGTCATGCCAAATGTCAAATGGATTCACATGACTTGTATTCCTGATGGGTCATATCTTGATTTATGCATTATTGGACAAAATTGCTGAAAGCATGTAATTGGTACAGAAAGGGAAGCTTGAGGCTGTTATGATTCAAGTCTGTTTTGGAGAGGCAACATGACACCAATTCTACTAGAAAACAAGGTGAAAATGATTGCATTACTCCATCAGATTTCAAATGCAGTTACGCTTAAGGTTTAGGTAAAGTCTAGTGTATGGGATTCTTTGTGTTTCCCCCCCCCCCCCCCCCTTTCATGTATTATAACGCCACACGTTGTTAACTCTCGTTTCCTTCCTACAGGATGCTCATTCAGGAGAAAGCAGCACTAGTCTCTCACCAACAATTCTGATAGGAGGAGAGATCGAGGGTGAAGAGACCGGATTGGACGATGAGAGGTTCAGTGTCTTCGCCCTGGATGAGACCAGAACTCTTAGCGAAGGCGAGGCATGGTGGTGAGGCCAAGTGCAAGGAAAAGACGAAACATGAAATGAAACGATATCTACGGCTCCCTGTGTACCAGGCTGTTCAGGGTAGAAGAGACTGAAGAAGATTCACTGGAACATCGCATCTCCAACCCTGCCTCTTTAAAAATAAAGTTATGTCTTTCGTTACATTATGGCAGGAGTGGTTATTTGTTCAAACCGTCCTGTTACATGACCTGTGATTTGAAAGACTATTTTCCATTACTCTACTCAGTCCAGTGTTTCCCCTAGGTTTACAGCTTAGGGGGGGGGGAGGGTGGCGGCGGCAGGGGCGCGGCGCACGGACACAAACACTTAAATGAATTATGATGTTCATGTGTTTCTTTTAATGACAGCAGTCAATATAACATCTTACAGTAACAGTATGCAACAATTATACTTCAGGATTAGGGGTTAGGATAAGCAGTTTTACTTAAAAAATAAGTATAATTTTACATGTTTTATGGTAAAGGTAACCTTAAATGACTTATTTTGTGATCTGGTGCTATATTTATAAAATATTTATTGAGCTTCCAGGGGGGGCGGGGCGCCACCCTAATATCATTGTAGGGGAAACACTGCAGTCATATAGTCATATAAATATAATTTTATAGTGTCACTCACCCTCTAACAAATTTGCAGATGACTTGGCTTGGAGACTATATGTTAAAAGATTATTACGTATATTACGTAGCTAGGTATGTAGGTGGTGGATTTGACAAGTGTGACACATTGCATCAAATCCTCAAGGGATACTATGCAGTCAGTAATGACGCATACAATACAAATTGAGTGACTCATTAGACATGGAGAATCTTTTTGAAGTGATGTGCTTTATTATGTCCTCAGAAAGTAGGTTGTGTGTGTGATGGCATTTCATGTGCGGGCACTCCAGAGCCACTGCCTGCGTCGCGCTTGCGTGGCCGTCCGAGGGGAGGGTCGTAACCACGGCGAGAGGGTCAGCTGTCTACCATCAACTGGGGGAAAACACAGAGCAGTGACTTCATAAACATTGTCTAAACTCAGCGTCCAAAACATTCAGATTGGATCAGAGTGGTTTCATGCCAAGACCACATCAGGGAAGAAACCTCCACCAGATACCAGTGGCAGCAGCTCTTCACCCAGCAGGAACATATCTGACACTACTAGTGAAAGGGGTTGAATCTTATACCGAAGTTCCATGAATACTTAGAATAGTTAATTTAATGCATTCAAACCTTTCATGTCCAGTTCTTATGCTATGATGGCATGCCAAGGGTTTGCAGACTACACCCTGCAGTCTTAAGGGCTCCTTGTGGCCAGGCTGATTACATGATAGATGGCAGAGAATAGCTACAGAAAGATCCAGTTAGGGCCCTGTAGGCCTAGATCCTCACCTCTGAATGGGGCTGATGGGTTGACCAAAGGTGAAGCCAGCAAGGTGTTGTAAACTACACAAGAAGGGAATTCATTTGTGGGAAAAAAGCCTATTATTAGTCGGCAATGGCACCTTAACTGTATGATATTGTTATGTATTCCATGTATTATACTATAGCTCTCCAGTGCCACTGATTCATAACAAGAGGTACTTTGCCTGCAGATTATAGTATCAAAGGTGGATGCAAATGCTTCACTATTCACCAAATGCTTCACCAGAGACGGCTACACTCTGGGCTGTCCAGCTCTAGTGTGAGGTGTGGAGGGGGAATGGTTGCATTGGTTCAGCTAAATAAAGTGTGCACAGTGTTATAAGAAGAGTGTAAGGTCTACAGGGCAGACCACAGGAAATGCTAACCGTACCTATGAACAGAGTAGCAGTTACGGCCAGAATGGCGAACAGAGCGAATGCCAGGAGAAGCTGGAAATCCAACAGCCGAGAGAAAGCACCAGCATCTGTCTGGGATTCCTCCGCTGCACCCACACACACACACACACACAGACACACACAGACATAGACAGACTGACTTAAGTATCAGAACCACATGAAATAATGTGCACAGCTCTGTGTGGACTACAGTGATGTCAGAGCATACACTTAACCAGATTCAACCGAACATTTTTGAATGACATCATGCAATGTACTCATGCACTCTTGAATGATTCTTTTACACAACACCGAATCCACTGTGTTTAGTAGCAAGCCTGGCTGTTAGAAACCCTACATATATCTTCATGCACCTATGGCAGGGGTATCCAATTAAAATTCTAAGGTTTCAGTTTCAAAAAATGTCCTCCAGCTTGGGTCCGGAGGTCTATCACACATTTTTTATGAACGTTGATTTCACTGATATAGGACTGCATGTGTTTTATGTACCAACAGTCAAGGTGTGCATTATGATTCAGGGGCATATTTAGCCAATATAAGTACTTTAGGCGCTAGTATCAGTGTCTGTTTGGTCAACAACTGACTATCAGATCAAATGAAGGTCTACATAATATTTCAACAGTGTTTATTGTGCTTTTCCATATTAACATTAAACATAGTGTCAAGCATATTCCCTCGCAAAGTTTCAGCTACAGCACTCATGCACTCGTTTGCTCGTTGTTGGGCAGTGAATTAATTAGTCAGGATGATGGTAGATCAGGCATACTGGGCTTTAAGATCATGTATTTTTTGTGCTCGCAGTTCGGATTTGAGAGGGTTATTTTGATCAAATTCTTTGTGCTTCATATCGTAGTGGCGTTTCACGTTGTTGCTTTTGACGAGAGCCATCGTCTCAGAGCATATCAGGCACACAGGCTTACAGCTGCGCGCAGGCAGAATGAACATGTACACGTCTGTCCACTCCTCTTCGAAAGCTCGGTTCTCGCTGTCTACCTTTCTCTTCTTAGAGCATGCCATCTTTCTCTTCAACCGCGAACTGCAATGAATCTTGCTTTGCTTTCCCTATCAACTCACACGCACTTTTTTCTTCAGTCAATTTGTCTGCAGCTCGCGCGTGCACCGGTCCCACAGCTCGCAGCTTTCACAGCGAGCCCGTGCTGCGTAGAGTAGGCTATCATCTGATTGGCTACTGGTATTATAAAGTTTAACCAAAAACATAGCCTACCATAAAGTTATGGTTAATTTAATATATTTAACGGGTTAATAAAAGTCACCCAAACATCAGTTGTTAAAACCGCTCGGTCAAAATTATTTAAAAAAACTGATTTTTAAATTTTTATTTTTGCAATTGTGTCTCGGTCCGGAGACAACGTCAGTTGGGTCCGGACCGCGGTCCGCCTATTGCGACCCCTACCCTATGGGTACATGGCAACTTACCCGAGCTGGGTACTTACCCCGTCTGTTGGGTAGGATGGTGACCG
>NC_137917.1:19616211-19618711 GCF_963457725.1 Sprattus sprattus | reverse complement strand
CCGATAAACCCAATATGCCACGTCACTCCACTGCTCATCGACCCCGCTGGCCACTAATGGTCGCCCAAATCAAATCAAAGTCACTAATGCTTCCCTGCAGAGTGATTTCTGGGTCTGCATCTATCTCATTCAGCTCCACCATAAAGGCTTATATGCTTCTTCTCGGCATCTGCCCTTCTCCAAGGAACATCAGCTGGTATCGCCAAGCCCTCCACACAAGACAATCTCATTCCAGAATAGCTTCGTTTGTATTTCCCCGAAACGAGCACCTAAATGCTATCAGAGCAGGGGTGGCCCCTCCCTCTCTATCTTCAAGTGGCTCTTGAAGACTCCAATCTTCTGAGAGCCCCTCTTCTCGTAACCCTTCTAACACCCTAAAATGCTTAACTCTCACTTCCTCTGCACTTCTTTACCTGATCTCTAACACCCTAAAATGCCTTACACACACTTACTGTGCCATTCTTTACCTGATCTCTAACACCCTAAAATACCTAACTCTCACATACTGTACCCTTTTTAACCTTATCTCCTAGCACTTGTCTTATTGAATACTTTAAGTAAATAGTGCCTTCTCCAAGGTCTCCTACAGTACTGAGGCTTGAGTGTTGTTCCTCAGTTGTGAGTGGCTTTGGATAAAAGCGTATGCCAAATACGTGAATGTAAATATAAATGTAAAAATAACTGAACATGCATGAACTGGTGTCACCGGTGTGCATGTGCGGTGAACATGATCAATTGCTGTAGCATCTCTGTATGTGGGTTTATGTTCAGATGCACATGTGCTGAGACACCTGCGTGTAGGCCTATGCTTTTTGTGTGCGTGCATGTATGTTTGTGTGTGTGTGTGTGTGTTTGTGTGTGTGTGTGTGTTACTAATGTTGAACCTGTGTATGTGTGTTCCTTCACCTGTATGTGTGTGTGCATATGTGGGTGGACAACAGTAATGTTACTACTTTGTGTGTGTGTGTGTGTGTGTGTGTGTGTGTGTGTGTGTGTGTGTGTGTGTGTGTGTGTGTGTGTGTGTGTGTGTGTGTGTGTGTGTGTGTGTGTGTGTGTGTGTGTTTATATGTGTGTGTGTGTGTGTTTATATTTGTGTGTGTGTTTATATGTGTGTGTGTGTTTATGTATTTGTGTTGTACATTGGTGTGTCGTGGGATGATCTCCAGCACGCCTAGTTTGCCCAGAGTCCAGTGAAAGCTGAGCCCACTCTCCACACTGCCCAGAGAGAGAGGACTCTGACTGCTATCACTGCCCATCACATACACCGGCATCTACAGAGACAGAGAGAGAAAGAGTGAGGAAGACAGAGCCTGGCATACATATGCTGTACAGTTCACATAATAGATCAATTGTGGGCTTTTTGCGGATAAAGGGCACACATTTGACAAATTGATCTTCATGTCAAAATCTTGCCAGCCTTTCTAAATGGGCTCATCTGTACAGCAACAATTGCAGTGGACACAGAGGCAGAAAGAGAGGGAGAGAGAGAGACAGGAGAGAAAGAGAGAGAAATAAAAAAATTAAAAAGGAAAAAGAGAGGAGGTCTTACCTCTGTGCCCACAGTCAGCCTGACCAGTGGGGCCTGTATGCGCACCCCTGTCAACTCAAACACTTCCACCTCCACCTCATCCTGCAGGATCATGGGAAATGGAGTTTAACAACAACACAGCATTCTCCATAAAGGATGTTCAATACTCCAAACTCATAAGGTGAGACATGTATGTCTAGCTATCAATCTACAGATTTCTCATGTGTGTGTGTGTTCATGGCGTTTGTGTGTGCATGTGTACCTGTGCAAATGTAAGCAGCGCTCCAGTGTCCTGCATGATGGTCTGCAAGGCTCCTCTGAGTTTGGCAACACCCACTGACACACCTTTGACCAATCCAGTGTCTGTTGCTGTAGCAACTTCACTGTCACTCACGGAGAAACCAACGCTGGACTGTGGGTGCGGACCACCTTCCCATTTCACCTGTGCGCACACATACACACACACACACACACACACACACACACACACACACACACACACACACACACACACACACACACACACACACACACACACACACACACACACACACACACACACGTGCCACAAGAGGGAACACAAACTTAACATTTTTTGCTTTGTGTTATCTTAAAATTCACATTGGACATATTGGAATAGCACTCCTTCTATACTCTACAAGTGGATGTTCTCACCTGTCGTATGCTGCCAAGAGCAAGGGAGAGTTTGCGGGGCTGCAAAGTGAATTGTGGGTAAATCTGCAGGTGTTTGTGGGCGGAATTGATGACGGCTCCATTCCTGTCCACTGCTGATAGGTGCAGGGTGGCCACACCCACTTCCTGACCCAAAATGCGAAACCCCACAGAAACTTTGTCCAGTGGTCCCACATTCCTAAACACACACATATGAGCTGCTTATGGATTTAAACACACACATATGAGCTGCTTATGGATTTAAACACATACATATGAGCTGCTTATGGATTTAAACAC
>NC_137917.1:19573711-19611211 GCF_963457725.1 Sprattus sprattus | reverse complement strand
GGGCGAAAGAGAGAGAGCGTCTGTATGTGTGTAAGTGAAAGTGTGTGTGTGTGTATGCCTGCATGTATGTGTGTGTGTAAGAGAGTGTGTGTGCGTGTATGCCTGCGTGTATGTGTGTGTGTGTGTAAGAGTGTGTGTGTGTGTATGCCTGCATGTATGTGTGTGTGTAAGAGTGTGTGTGTGTGTGTGTGTATTGCCTGCGTGTATGTGTGTGTGTGTGTGTTTATGCCTGCGGTATGTGTGTGTGTGTGCGTGCATGTGTGTGTGTGTAAGAGTGTGTGTGTGTGTGTGTGTACGCCTGCGCGTATGTGTGTGTGTGTGTGCGTGTGGTTTAAGAGGGTGAGGGACAGCTACTCACAGGGGTGGAGGGGTACTGCGGAGGAGGACAGGTGAAGGGGTGGGTGGAGGAGAGCGGAGAGATGGAAACATGTGCAGCAACCCCACACTCCACCCTGACGCCCACCTCCTCTTCACAGGGAGACACATTCAGCTCGCCCGGGCTGTTCCCACACCTGAACAACACCCACTGAGACACACACACACACACACACAGACATGCACACACACATACACACACACACACACACACACACACACACATGCACACACATACACATACACAAACAGAGAGACATACACACTCACACCCACACACACACACACACACAGATACACACACACACACACACACACACACACACAAACACACACACACACACACACAAATCTGTGTAAAATCTGTGTAAAACATCTGTGGACATGATTTGAAAGAAATGACTTGTGGTATGTTGTCACCTTAGATAAAATGCCTATCACAGTTTTAGTGAAGAGTAGTTAACACACAGACACGCACACACACACACACACACACACACACACACACACACACACACACACACACACACACACACACACACACACACACACACACACACACACACACACACCTGTTCTCCTTCTGCAATGCAGGTGACACGGTAGGCGTTTCCTATGTGGCCGGTGTCGGAGGGGCCAAGTGTTTCCACGGTGACGGCCCGCGGCGGTTCGGCCCAGGCTTTGGCGTAGAAGCGGGAGTAGTCCAGAGGCCAGGGCTGAGGCCCCCCCTCAAACACCAACACACGAGACACCCCCACAGTCAACAGAACACTAGACACCAGAGCCTGAGAGAGGGAGGGAGAGAGAGAGAGAGGGAGAGAGAGAGGGAGAGATGGAGAGAGAGGGAAAGGGAGAGAGAGAGAGAGAGAGAGAGAGAGAGAGAGGGAGAGGAGCAGAGAGAGAGAGAGGGAGAGAGGGAGAGAGAGAGGGAGAGATGGAGAGAGAGGGAAAGGGAGAGAGAGAGAGAGAGAGAGAGGGAGAGAGAGAGGGAGGGAGAGAGAGAGGGAGAGATGTAGAGCGAGGGAAAGGGAGAGAGAGAGAGAGAGAGAGAGAGAGAGAGGGAGAGAGAGAGGAGCAGAGAGAGAGAGAGGGAGAGAGGGAGAGAGAGAGAGAGAGAGAGATGGAGAGAGAGGGAAAGGGAGAGAGAGAGAGGAGCAGAGAGGGAGAAAGAGAGGAGGAGAGAGGGAGAGAGAGAGAGAGAGAGAGAGAGAGAGAGAGAGAGAGGGAGAGAGAGAAACACAGAGGCAGGCAGAGAATTCAGCGAGACACGCAGAGACAGAATAATACAGAGAAAAACAGAAAAAGAAAGAAAGGGAGATAGATAGATACATAGATTGGTAGACAGAAAGATGTATTGACCACTAGTTGAATGACGCTTTAAAGTCTTATTTGGAGGTGTCAATAAAGTTGATTTTAAATAATAAACAAACACACACTTCCTCATACAACAGCTCAAAACAGATGTATGTCTTTTGAAAATACAGCACAAGCAAGTCTGCATTGTTGATGCACATGAAAATAAGATGAATGGCTGTCTGATTCGAAGAGAACGGGTTCGACCGTATACTCTGCATTAACAGAGGTAGGACAACGAGAAAGACAAAGAAGGGGGGAGGAATGGGGAGAGACGCCGGGAGAGAAGGGGATATCACCAAGAATGTAAAGATCAATGTGGTCTCGCAGAACATCAATGGATAATTATGAAGAAAATTGCTCACAGATTCAAATTGGACCTTGCGGAAATCTTTTCATGAGTTAGCCAACAAGCAAGGCCTCCTCCATTATAATGGAAATACAGTAATTATTATTTTGTTGAATGTGTTCCACGATCACCAAATCACCTTGACATAATGGACACTGTGTACCAAAAAATCACACGCAATCACTCACCTTCAAGGGGCTGTAAGCCGCCAAGGTTGCCGTGGCGCTGATGTTGTACTGGTCCGTCGTCACGGTAACGGTGATGAGTGTGTGACCTGGCGCCAAAGCCTCCACTTGAACCCCCCCACAGAAGCCTGAATTGGGAGCCAGGGAACCTGAAAGAGGGGCGGGGGGAGATAGAAGGTGTGAGTGTTTGTTTGTTTTTGGGGGGGGCGGGGGGGGTCAAACAGATGGAAAGCGTGTCTATTTGAATAACAAGGCAGTGAATGACAGACATAAGAGGCTGTTCTTCTGACAAGGTCTTTGCAATTGGCAGGGAATTCACTCTAAAATGTATTCAACACCTGGGCTACAAACAAGTAACCTATGTGACACATCACCATCCTTCACACACACACACACACACACACACACACACACACACACACACACACACACACACACACACACACACACACACACACACACACACACACACACACACACACACACACACACACACACACACACACACACAAATAAACACACACACACACACACACACACACACACACACACACAAACATTGCCTTGCTAATGGCAGAAGGCTCTTGTTTTCTCCACACCTTGTTTCGCTCCATTCGTGTTCATTCATTCAAGTGAGTGAAAAAGTGTGTGTTCTCTGATCCACCGTTCCCCATCTTCCCACAGAAGAAAACAGAGCTGAGTTGAACGTGGCAAGACACCACGTGTTACTGTGACAGCATGACATCGCTGAGAATTTGATTGGGTTCAAGCTCAAGCACCCGAACCAGTCCTAATGTAAAATGATCACGCCATCAAGCCTGTGTGTTCACTCTCTCTCTCTCTCTCTCTCTCTCTTGTGTGTGTGTGTGAATGTGCACATTTGTGTGTGTGTATAGTACTACCTTAGAACGGCACAATAATTCACATGGCTGACGCAATGGCAAAGACCTACACGCACTTAGCCATAACCACAGCTAGCCGTCCATGTTTGGCTTGTTTGTCTCGCACTGTCCTGAAACTAGTCATTCTCAGAATTGACAGCCTTTATTCGAGAAGGCATTCCTGATTAACTCATTACAGAATCTGTGCATGAGGCAGAGTACTCAATTAAATTAATTAAAAGCCCCTCATTCTAATGGAGTTCCAGGTTATCAGAGCCTTTTACCGAGAGTGAGTTTGTGTGTATGTGTGAGTGTGTATGTGGGCACGTGCCTGCATCTGAATGTGTGTGTGTGTGCACGTGTGTGGTCCAGATAGAGACTACAGAGTAAGTGCACATGTGGGAGAGCGCTTGTATGTACGCGGCTGACGTGTGTGTGTGTGTGTAGTGTGTGTGTAGTGTGTGTGTGAGTGAGTGTGTGTTTGTGTGTGTGTGTGTGTGTATGTGTGTGTGTGTGTGTGTGTGTGTGTGTGTGTGTGTGTGTGTGTGTGTGTGTGTGTGTGTGTGTGTGTGTGTGTGTGTGTGTGTGGTGTAGTGTAGTGTGTGGGCTGTAAACAGTGCAGCCTTTTGAGAAGGCAAACATGTCAGGAAAAAAAAAGAAAGATAGAGAGCAAGAGAATCGAAGAGAGTTCATATGCGTCAGCCGGGGAGCGCTAGGGAAATCAAGAGAGATGAGCAGAGAGCTTGATGGACTCTAAACAGTGTCCTCCTGGTAATATGAAGCTGAAGCAGCTCCTTGGCCAAACACTGCCAGAACTTGGCTGTTTACAGCTGGAGCGCCAGTAAAAACACACGCTAAAACACACGCTAAAACACATGCTAAAACACATGCTAAAACACACGCTTAAACAAATGCTAAAACACTGCAAATACCAACAACAGCACAGACTTCTCTGATAAAAGCTTGCTAGCATCCTAACCAGTGATTTTTCTTTGGCAATGTACTTCACAATGTTGTGCTGTGAAACTTTTTTTTCTACAGTTTCATTTGGTGGTCCAGTCCCGGACCACAGAACTAAACAGAACTACATAGTGACTACACAAAACTACACAGAACTGCGAGACTATACCAAGTGAGCAGAGTGCCTGTATGGTAATGGCCAGAGAGGGAAAGAGAGCGAGAGAGAGAGAGAGAAGCGAGAGAGAGAGAAGAGAGAGAGAGAGAGAGAGTTCTCTCCACTGCTTCTCTGAAGGTTGAGAGTGGGGGGAAGACATCCCCGCTGAGAGAGGGGAGCCATCTGGGTATCTTAGCCCTCGGGTGAAGCAGGAGGGCTCCATGACAACAAGAGACGCCTCGAATGCGCAATGAGCTGTTTCCTGAACGGTTTGTTGTTTGTTGTTCTTGAAGACAAAATCACTTTAACCGACTGAATAATGATGACCTCCAGAACACTTTTCATCTTGGCTGGTTGTCACATGTGATTTAAGAGAAGTATTGGAAAGATATTGGAGCTGAAAACGCAAACTCAATGCCAAAGTCTTGGAGGATGTCCCAATATTGGACGATGCACTGCTTGGAGGTGGACAATCAGTGCTAATTTAATTTGGGCTGAAAGATCACATTAGGGCGAAAAACTAAAACTGGTTCTCTGTACAATAAGTCACAATAATGCTGTAAATTGGCCCAAATATTGTGAGAGTATTGTATTTCCACCCCTTAATGCATGAACATGAATGCATTGAATAACATTTCATTACTGAGGTGAGATGACCAAAGAGCTGTTTGGAAGAATTAGAGAAAGAAAAATAGACAGAAAGAGAGAGGGGGAGAAAGAGAGGGAGAGGGAGAAAGAAAGATGGGAGAAAGAGAGGGAGAGGGAGAAAGGTAGCGAGAAAGAGAGAGGGGTAGAACGGGAGGGAGAAAGGAGAAGAGAAAGAGAGTGGTACCTGGCAGAGGAGAGAAGACTCCCTCTGGGTGTGTGTGGACGTTGAAGGAGAGGTGTGAACAGTCTGACACTGGGAGCAGGCCATCCCCAGCACCTGGGCTGTGTGGCGGGTGTGTGTGGGTTTGGGAGGGGTCAGACTGCACGTCCTGGTCTGACAGGGGCTTGCTGTGGTGGTTGGGGTTGGTGTTCCAGAACCCCCATAAGGCCAGGGGCAGGTCAATCGTCTCCCCCACCCAACAGTCTCCTCTCTGGGGTAAGAGTTTCAGCTGACCTGGCCTCAGCACGTACACCTGTAGAAACCCATTCACACATGGGCAAACACAAACACAAGCACACACAGACCCACACACACAACAACCAAACTTGAACTGTCTGTGTGTGTGTGTGTGTGTGTGTGTGTGTGTGTGTGTGTGTGTGTGTGTGTGTGTGTGTGTGTGTGTGTCTGTGTGTGTGTGTGTGTGTGTGTGTGTGTGTGTGTGTGTGTGTCACCTCACCTGGCCCACAACTGTGTGCTGTGGCTTCCGTGCGTCTGCAGCCAGAATCTCCGCTTTGCCAATCATGTTGCTGGTAATCACCTCCCCTTTAATGGTCACCATGGCAATAGAGCTGTCGGAGACGCCCCACACCACAGAGCCACTACCACCCGTCACCTATGGATGCAAACACATAGAGGTGAAAGACAAATGCACACACAGACACACACACACACCCACACACACACAAACATTCAAATGAATAGTCTATCTCTGCTGCATTAGCAGTTACAACAGGCCAGATATTAATTTTGTTAAGTTGCTATTGACTCAGAGTTGCACACGCACGCACGCACGCACACACTCTCGCACACACGTACACACACACACAGGCCCGGTCCGGCGCTATTCTGGGCCCGGGTGCAACATCGCACAGCCAGACCCCCCCCCCCCCCCCCCCCCCCGCAAAAAAAAAAACCTAGTCTAAATCCGATCAATTAAACAACATCAACACAACTGAACTGAAAGCATGCAGCCGCAGCGGACTGTCTTGATTCCCCATTGCCCTACCTTAAAACTGTATGCGTCGTGTCTTGGCCGCAGCAAATCTTGCGATTATGTCACTGTAATCCACTTGTCTTGCCGTGCGGTTTTCGATGGACAACACAGCCAACGCAGACAGTCTAGTAGTGGATGCGCCAACATCTGTCTCAGGGCCCGTATCATCTGCCGTTTGTCTACTAGGCCTACTCAGCCAAGATGTATAAATTCGCATTTTCTGCCTCCTTTTTTGTACCTTCGCTCCTCCGTTTACTTTCCTTTCTCTTTAGCGAACCGGATTTGTGTCCCGACATTTTAGCCTACTAAAGGCGGCTGCTTGCTTCAGGTTGGGGTTAATTGTTGCGCAAAAACTCAGTGCAGTTCATGCTCCCAAAGGTTGCGCGTGTTGTCATTTGCTTGGCAGATAGAAAGCTGTTTCCCTAACAGAAAGTCTGAAGCTTGAAGTTCTTTTCAAACCTTTGCTTGGGTAGCACTGTTAAACTGAGCAGACATGCAGACTACATTTTAGTAATCTCATCACGTAACATTCGTTTTCTAAAAACAATCACATAGTATTGCATGTTTTACTGTGGTAGAAAATACGTTAGCTTAATGCAAACGTATATGGGAAATCCTATAGACACCGTGCTAGGTATAAGCATCAATTAATTCACGTTAATGTTTTTGTATGAGCCTGACATTTGCTCTGCAGATAGATAACAGCTTCCCTAACATAAAGTCTGAAGCTTGAAGTTCTTTTCAAACCTTTACTTGGGAAGCACTTCTTAAACTGAGTAGACATGCAGAATATTTTAGTAACCTCATCTCGTAACATTCGTTGATAGAATGCAGGCAGCGAGGCTCGCGTCTAACTAACCAGCCTGCGTCGCGATTTTCCCACGGGGGGAGGGGGGTGTGATACATGTGTTTTGATACATTAAAAAAAAAAAAATCGCTAACAGCCAATAGGGAGATTGCGTTGCACAGGCCACAGGGTCAACTTGTGCTGTTAGAGACACACTCGGTATATCAGAAAGGATCAAAGAGAACGGGCCCCCCTCTACACGGGCCCGGGTGCAATTGCTCCCGTTGCTACCCCTTCAGAACCGGGCCTGCACACACACACACACACACACACACAGATCAAAGATCCAGGTTGAGTACCTTGATCTCATAGTGGTAAGGCTTGCTGCCGCTGGGCTGCCATGGGAAGACAGCGACAGAGGGCTGCAGACTGAGAGGGTCGTAGATGTACACTTCCTGTTTCACTCTGATTGGTAGGTCCAGTGGCAGCTTGTAACCGTCCTAGAGGACACAAAGGTTGATCAGAGCCACAGGCTTTCAGAGGGGCTGTGTGACGTCATCTTTTCTCTGAGATCATTTGTGAGTGTGTGTGTGTGTGTGTGTGTGTGTGTGTGTGTGTGTGTGTGTGTGTGTGTGTGTGTGTGTGTGTGTGTGTGTGTGTGTGAGGGTGTGCGGTCATGCATGGGTGATACATCATAAAGACATCACAAACACAGCCTAGAGGTTTGTGCATGTGTGTGTGTGTGTGTGTGTGTGTGTGTGTGTGTGTGTGTGTGTGTGTGTGTGGGTACATCTATGTGTGTTCATCGGTCTGTTTATCTGTGTGTGTGCATGCATGTGTGTACTTGTATGTGTGTGTTTGTGTGGTACCTCGGAGTAGACAGTCAAGAGCGTTGCCTGGAGGTGTGTGTGTCCTGGTGTTTCGGCCAGCAGCACGTGGGAGAAGAGGCTATGGGAGGAACTGAGCAACTGCAGATGTTCACCCGTGCTCAGCATCAGCTCCACATTCTACCAGAGAGAGAGAGAGAGAGACATAGAGAGAGAGAAAAAAGAGATAGATAGATACATACATACATAGACAGATAGATAGAAAAAAGAAGGGAAGAGAGAGGCAGAGGGAGGAAAGAGGAGGAAAGAGGAGGAGAAAAAGTGATGAAACATTGAAGCAAGCGGAAAAACAATAATCGTATGACATTCAATGACAATGAAGGCAGCGGAGAGTGAGAGCCACAACAGAGACAATTACATGAGAGTAAGCACTGAAGCAAGAGAGAGATGCAACATGGGAAAGCACTCTGAGACAGGGAGAGGTCAGGGGTCAGCGTCCAGGGGTGCTGTGGAGGCTGTACCTGGGATGCGTGAGTGATGTGACCGTGACTGTCGTGTATTCGCACAGTCACACGGTACTGACGACCAGTCTCCAGCACCCACCTGTCCTCAGTCTCCTCTTCTAAGTCTAGAGCTACAGACACACATGCACACACAGAGACACACACACATACAGAGAGACGCACACACACACACACACACACAGATACACACTCACACACACACACACACCCAGACAGACACACACATGAGTGCACATAAGCACACAAAGACACAAACATAACATTACTGTGTACATAGGTGCACATCTGTTTATATGTGAGTATAGCTGTACCTGTGTGTACATGTGTGTGCGTGTGTGTGATTGTGAGTGTCCGTGTGTGTGTGTGTGTGTGTGATTGTGTGTGTGGAGTGGAGGGTGACTCACTCAGGTAGCTGGGCTCAACCACAAACACGGAGTGGCGAGGCAAATGAGACACCGAGTCCTCAGGTAGACCTGGACAAACCCTCAGGAACATAACAAACACCTGTGCGTGCAGGTGAATGTATGTGAGGAAATATTTCTGTGTGTGTGCAGTGTTTAGTCTATATGAGTTGCTGAGGTGTGAGAATATATTTCCTTTATAAGATTATATACAGTATTGCTGCGAGATTGCTGTCTTTGTATCTCTCCTCACATGTGTTTATGCCTGAGTGCACAAGATAAGGTGTGAGTAGATGTTTGGTGTGAGCAGTGTGCATAAGTGTGTGTTTATGTAAAGGATAGTCTGATGAGTGAGGTGTAAGGTGTGAGTAGGTGTTTATGTAAAGGACACTGATAAATTAGGTGTAAGGGGAGAGTAGGTGTTTGGTGTAAGTTTGTGTTTATGTTAAGGATACTCTGATGAGTGAGGTGTAAGGTGGCTCTGCCTAAGTTCTTAGCGATGAGTGTCTGGTTGTCCACACTGATAACGTCACCACACTTATCACCAGTACAGGTAGGTGTTCCCTTGGTCACTAACACGTATCCATCCTCAGACAGGGCCACCTCTGCAGAGAGACACAAGAAGATGGGCCAGACTCTACATTTTACTTGCAATATCTGTCGTCATTTTGGATATGTACGTGTATGCTTGTATGTGAGTGTGTGTGTGTGTGAGTATGTGGTGAGACAGCATGTGTGTATGCCTGTATGTGTGTGAGTGTGTGTGTATGCCTGTATGTGCCTGGTGAGAGAGCATGTGTGTATGCTTGTTTGTGTGTGTGTGTGTGTGTGTGAGTGTGTGTGTGTGTGTTTGTGAGAGAGAGCATATGTGTATGCCTGAATGTGTGTGTGTGTGTGTGTGGTGAGATGCCACAGCTAATCAAGTCCCATTGTTGAGCTGTGCGAGTGCCAGCAGGAAATGAACCCAAACAAACAGCCAAAGGTAATACCAGCTATGTTCCATGTTTAATAAAAACTACAATCCTCAGAATGGGGCTGCTGATTGCTTTGGATATTGCATGTTTGTTTACGCGTGTGTTGTGTTGTGCAAGTGTGTCTCAATGGGTGTAGGTGTTCCCTGTCCAATAGACAGGAAATGAAACGAAAGGGTAAGTTAATGAAAACATTATCATGTATCTTGAGTCTTTGCTTAAGTTTTCAAAAACGGATTTGTTTGTGCCTGGATGTGCCAGACGTTGGCATGTTTTAAGGGTTCACCTGTATCTCTGCACTGCAGGCTCCTCCAGATCTTGTATGTGACGGTGGAGCCGGGCAGTAGGAACGTGTCCTCAGACGGGCTCATGTACAACCGGTCCATGATGGACAGGGTCACGCTGGCTGGTGCCACGTGCTGTTGAAGGGCACACTGGCACCGTTATGTTGTGTTCTCACTGGCACCGTTATGTTGTACTCTACCTGGCACCATTATGTTGTGTTCTCACTGGCTGGACCCTCACACATCTAAGCTCAAACTTCCTCAAGAACAGATCAGCCCTTTAACACAGAATATCATCTTCTGATCTAACACATATCCAAGGATTTAAAACTGATCAGCCCTTTTACACAGAATATCATCTTGTGATCTAACACAAATCTATGGATTTAAAACATCAAACTAGCAGTCTGTTCAGGAATGCCGAAACAGGGAAATGTGTCAGTAACTGCTGCATGGTGAAAATATACAGTATATCTTCAAAACTCCTAGCAAGAAATGATCTTCCTCGTGTTTGGATCTGTTCTGTGTGGATCTGTTCTGTGTGGATATGTTTTGTGGGGGTCTGTTCTGTGGGGGTCTGTTCTGTGGGGATCTGTTCTATGTGGATCTGTTTTGTGTGGATCTGTTCTATGTGGATCTGTTCTGTGTGGATCTGTTCTATGTGGATCTGTTCTATGGGGATCTGTTCTGTGTGGATCTGTTCTATGTGGATCTGTTCTATGGGGATCTGTTTTGTGTGGATCTGTTCTGTGTGGATCTGTTTTGTGTGGATCTGTTCTATGTGGATCTGTTCTATGTGGATCTGTTCTGTGTGGATCTGTTCTATGTGGATCTGTTCTATGTGGATCTGTTCTGTGTGGATCTGTTCTATGTGGATCTGTTCTATGGGGATCTGTTCTGTGTGGATCTGTTTTGTGGGGGTCTGTTCTGTGTGGATCTGTTCTGTGTGGATCTGTTCTGTGTAGATCTGTTCTGTGTGGATCTGTTCTGTGTGGATCTGTTCTGTGTGGATCTGTTCTATGGGGATCTGTTCTGTGTGGATCTGTTTTGTGGGGGTCTGTTCTGTGTGGATCTGTTCTGTGTGGATCTGTTCTGTGTAGATCTGTTCTGTGTGGATCTGTTTTGTGTGGATCTGTTCTGTGTGGATCTGTTTTGTGTGGATCTGTTCTATGTGGATCTGTTCTGTGTGGATCTGTTCTGTGTGGATCTGTTCTGTGTGGATCTGTTCTGTGTAGGTTTGTTCTATGTGGATCTGTTCTATGGGGATCTGTTCTGTGTGGATCTGTTCTGTGTGGATCTGTTCTGTGTGGATCTATGTGGCGTTCATCTGGTAACCCAGTTAACTGAACTGGAAATAAGAATGCTTTTTCTGTGTCAGCCCAGTAGATCCTAATTTGTATCAAATTATGTCTGTGCGCAGGGACTAAGACACTACGAGCTGGTGTAGGGTCTGACAATCACTACACTACACACACTGACAATCTGACAAGCAACCATAAGGACACACCCTCACCATGGGAGTAGTAGAGTTACTTTAGACTAATCCCAGCTGTGGTGTGCACACTGGACACACACACACACACACACACACACATGATGTTAAGATTTAGACGGGGTAGCGAGCCTTGGTCATTCCATCAACCCCTGGATGTACCTGGTACTCAGGGTGTTTCAGTGACACGTAGATAAGGGCGGGGCCGCTCTCAAGGCCCAATAGCAGCACATCCTCTCCTCTATGCCCCGCCTCCTCCAGAGACAGGATATGGGGAGGGGGGCAGTACCCAGCCTCGGAGTAGGGTAGAAACCTGCACCAACACACACACAATTGGACAGCACACTGATGCTCACACACAGTTGTTGTCAAAGGTTTACACTTACACTTGTAAAGAACATGGATGTCATTGCAATCATTTCTACAGCTCTTATTTTTCTTCCATTTCTGGAATGATCGGAGCACAAACACAAAAACATGCATGATTTTAAGTTATTTTAATAATTTAGTATGGGTTAATTAATTTAAACTGGGCTAATTTATTATGGGTCTTTGTTGGGTTAAAATATACACAGCATTGCTAATATTTGCTGAATTGTCCCTTGGCCATTTCACCTCAATTAGTCGTTTTTGGCAAGCTTCAGCGTGAATCTTTGACAGAATTGGTACAATTCAACTATATTTCTTGGCTTTCTGACACAGACCTGTTTTTTCAGCATGGTCAACATGTTCTGGATGGGGTTCAAGTCAGGACTGATAAGGCTGTTCTAGAACCTTAATTCTAGCCTGGGTTATCCGGTCCTTTACCGCTTTTGACCTGTGTTTGGGTCGTTTGACACGTGTCTGGGTCGTTTGTCATGTGTTTGGGGTCATTGGGCCTCATTTATAAAACGTTGCGTAGAAAGGTTCCTACATTTTTCCTAAGACATTTCCTGAAATGAGCGTAAGTGAGATCCACAGTAAACAGACGTACACACAAAAAACACGTGTACGCCAATCCTTCAGTTATAAATCACAAATGGTCGTGAAATTGTGCGCAACTGAATCTCCGCCCTCAAAACGCCCCTATTTAATCTAATCAGCATATTATCAATGCACAAACAGAGCGCATTCTCAATGCACAAACTCTCTGTGACAGTGGCAAGCAAGAAAGAAACATGTAAACAGAAGAATTAAAGTGAGGCTGACATCGACGTTCTGCTGATGGAACAGCAGATGCGGGCCAAAACATCGTTAGAAAGCCTGTCTGGTGGCGTAATGGCAAAAGCAAAGTATTTGACATGTAGTAGACACGTCTCCGAAGCACCAGCACCTGCGGTACGAGAGGCACCAGAAGCCGCATCTGCGGCAGCAGCACCAAGGCTTTGGTGCGCTCCACTACCGACCTGTGCTGTATTGAAGTGGGCTTCCTAGGCTTTCTGAGTGTGCGAAATATGGATGAGAATACATTGGGAAACCTGTTTTACGCAGGAAATCCTCTTTCACATTTTGCTGGGCACTGTATGGAAATCTAATAAATTGCGGGCATATGGGATAGTATACAGTACTGTGCAAAAGTTTTAGGCAGGTGTGAAAAAATGCTGTAAACTAAGAATGCTTTCAAAAATGGAAGTATTAACAGTTTATTTTCATCAATTCTTCATAAATTAACAAAATGCAGTGAAGGAACAGAAGAAAATCCTAAATTAAATCAATATTTGGTGTGACCACCCTTTGCCTTCAAAATAGCATCAATTCTTCCAGATACACTTGCGCAGTTTTTGAAGGAACACGGCTGGTAAATTGTTCCAAACATCTTAGAGAACTAACCACAGATCTTCTGTGGATGTAGGCTTCCTAAAATTCTTCTGTCTCTTCATGTAAACCCAGACAGACTCGATGATGTAGAGATTAGGGCTCTGTGGGGGTCATACCATCACTTGCAGGACTTTCTGTTCTTCTTTAAGCTGAAGATAGTTGTTAATGACATTGGCTGTATGTTTGGGGTTATGTTCCTGCTGCAGAATACATTTGGTGCCAATCAAACGCCTCCCTGATGGTATTGCATGATGGATTAGTATCTGCCTGTATTTCTCAGCATTGAGGACACCATTCATCCTGACCAAATCTCCAACTCCACTTGCAGAAATGCAGCCCCAAACTGGAAAGGAACCTCTACCATGCTTCACTGTTGCCTGCAGACTCTCATTATTGTACCTCTCTCCAGCCTCCAGCGAACAAACTGCCTTCTTCTACAGCCAAATATTTCTAATTTTGACATCAGTCCAGAGCACCTTCTGCCATGTTTCTGCACCCTAGTTTCTATGTTTACGTGCTTAGTTCAGTCACTTGGCCTTGTTTCCTTGTCGGGGTAGAGCTTTTTAGCTGCAACTCTTCCATGAAGA
This sequence comes from Sprattus sprattus, assembly GCF_963457725.1. Lineage (NCBI taxonomy): Eukaryota > Metazoa > Chordata > Actinopteri > Clupeiformes > Clupeidae > Sprattus > Sprattus sprattus. Next base: position 19,597,422 of record NC_137917.1, on the reverse strand, counting down.
CCACTTCTGGCCAGACTTCCCCGGACAGTAAATGTCTGTACCTGGGTACCACTGGTTTCTGCCAGTTCTGAGCTGATGCCACTGCTTGAAATCTTCCGATTTCGAAGGTAAATAAGCTTGATGTGTTTTTCATCAGCTGCATTAAGTTTCCTTGGCTGAACACTGCGTCTACGATCCTCAACGTCTTCTTCAAAAGAGCTGGAACTGCACATTTTGAAACCCCTGTCTGCTTTGAAATCTTTGTCTGGGAGAGACCCTGCTGATGCAGTATAACTACGTTGTGTCTTGTTGCTGTGCTCAGTCTTACCATGTAAATGGATAAAAAATAAACATTTATTGTTTACATTTTTCAAAGCATTCTTAGTTCATAGCATTTTTTCAAACCTGCCTAAAACTTTTGCACAGTACTGTACTGCGAAGAACATCGGGCAAAATTCTGCTTAATGATGACGGGGATTGCTCGACTGGTCTCCAATTTCTCATCGGAACGTTCCTGTAGCCAGGAATCCAAGAACGGACAATACCTGAACGTGTATGGCCTGGTTGACTCTGGTGCGCCTCTCTAGATGAGAGGCCATTTGGGCACAACGCTCTCGGCAAGCTGTACCTGCTTATCAGACATACATCATCCTGTGACAAAAAGTCTGCGCGATCACAAAAAAAACCCTCTCTCTCCTTATTGCGCAGTTGGCAATATGCTCTAACAACGCCAATGCAGCCATATCTCCTACTGAAAACTAAGCCACTATTAGTCTTCTTATAGGCTATAAATTTGAGCGAAATGTTTTACACTTGTGAAATTAAAACAGAATACCTATAAGATGTGAATCTCATTCATGTGTAAATTATTCTAATAGTTTATTTGATTTTATTGAGCAAAACATTAATTTGGCCTTTCACCATTAGCCCAACTGAAACTGCGTGTCGGCTGTCGGCGCTCGGAGAGTCCTGAATTCCTGCAGTACTCCAGTATTGCCGCATGGAAATGTACTTACAAGAACTGAAACCAGACGTAGAGATACGTCCTTTTCTACGTCTAAGACGGTTTTTATAAATCTGTACTTAGACGTGGATTTGATCGCACGCACAGTCTAAGATCAGTTCTGTGCGTAAGTACGTTTTATAAATGAGGCTCATTGTCTCGCTAGAAACCCCAACTGCATCCAAGACCCAACCTTTTGGTGGATGATTTGAGGTTTCCCTAAATTTTTTGTAGGTAATCCTCCTTCATTATTCCATTCACCTCCTGTAAAGAGCAGCTCCACTGAGAGCACAACAGGCCAACAGCATAATACTACCACCACCATGCTTAAAGGTAGGTCTGCTCCCTGGTGTTAAAGGCCTCACCTTCTCTCCTCTAAACATATTTTTGGTCTTTGTGACCAAATAGCTCAATTTGTGTTTCATCTGCGGAACCCTCCTCCAGAAGGCCTTTTTCTCCGTCCCTGTGATCAGCAGCAGACGTCAGTCGAGCCTTAAGGTGTCGCTTCTGGAGGAAGGGCTTCCTGGGAGCCTGTCCGCCCTTGGTGGTGTAAAACATGCCTGACAGTGGACAGCAGCTTCTAGTTAGCCACAGACCTACTTTTTGGTGGTTCTTGGTTGACTCAAAGCCAACAGAAAATGTTGAAAAAAAGTCAGTAAAGGAGACTTAACTGCCTCTTTCTTCTGAAACGAAAAAGGGTCGTCTCTGTCTGAATCAGAAACACTCAATATGGTGATTATATATTCCAACGTTCCAGAATATATCAATCCACTTTTTTTTTGACATACTTACAATTTATGAACTAAAAGGGCAAATTACTATGCAAATGTATTCCCGCAAACCTGCACAGACATTGCACACAGTCGGAGTAATACACACTCTATCATAACAAATATACCATCACCCGGCCACATGAACAACAACTCAGTCAGTGACACTTGCCCACACAACATCTTGACAGCCTCGTACAAACAAAGGGCCAAACACAATTGAACATCAAACAAGCACCATCTGCTTCACACTGTGACGCAGGCCACCGAGGCAATCAAGGAGAAACAGCCATTGATGTGAGAGATCTGTATTCAGAAAGAGGAGTAGACCATTTTAAGAACCACGCGCCTCAATTCATAGCTTGTTTTGAGGCACCATTGATCCAGTGAATGCTTGGCAAAAACACAAATCGGTTTGGCATTCAGGTAAATCCATTTGATCGGTCAGGTATGCGAGTGAATGCACAAATTGAAGAGCAGACAAGGCTGATTTCTTTCTGCAGTCTCTGTTCATCTTCCCTGGAGATGTTAGAAGCACATGGATAACTGCCATACTAAAAGGGTTTTAAAGCCCTTTTTTTCCAAGTCACTGATATTTTGAATATATGCTTTTTATGACCTTCACAACCCCATCTCCTCGCAAGTAAACAAGTAAGAGATGAATTAAAGAGAAAGGGATACAACAGAAAGCACATACATAATAATTCCTTTTCATAACTATGCTTAGTTTTTTTTAAGGATAAGACATCTGTGGTGAAAACATTTAAAAATATATATTTTTCTGGACCTTCAGGAAAATAGTTTGCTGCCATAATTTAATGCAGATCATGCAAACCACAACTGAGGGCATGAGGCTCTCTATAACCCTGCACAGACTTGTCTGTTGCATCACAAACACACACGCTTCCATCCCTTATAAACACACACACACACACACACACACACACACACACACACACACACACACACACACACACACGTACACATAAACACACACAAACACCTGCATCTGTATTTGTCTCCTGCTGCCTGTGCAGCCCACCATAGCGTGGGGAGTAGATGCTATCTGTCTGCACAGAGGGAAATGTAATTACAGTTTCCACAGTGAATGACCCCTCTAAACAGCCCATAATAATCCCACCATGCCTGCTAGCCTATCTCTCACTCTCTCTTATCCACGTCTTGCTGTATTTTTTACCCCCCCCCCCCCCCCCCCAAATCCCAACCCCTCCTCAACTCACTTAATCACTACTTCCATTTATTTTTTCTTCTTCTACTTTCCCCTCTGCATCTTCCTCTGACGTTTTCAATCACTTGTTCCTTTCCTGTCCCTTCACATCTCTCCCTCTCTGTCTATCTCTCACCTCACTCTCCCTGGGGAGTCCAACTCCTTGCCCGCATGCCACTCAAACTCCAATCCAGCCAGGCTGCTGAAAGTGTTTCCTGTGGGACAGGAAATGAGGTCAGCCATAAGTATAGTTGCACATGGAATGACCAGTTCTAAAAACAGCCCTCTAGCTCCTGTCACCAACCCATCTAGCTCCTGTCACCAACCCCTCCCCTGGGTCAACTCTGAAGGGCTGGGGGGGACACTACTTTTATACAGTACATGGAATGTATTGTAACTCGAGCCTTAAGAACATATTATCCGCCACAGTCTGTAATATGAAGTGTATTTAATAAGTACTTAGTGTTAAATTAATCAGTTAATTAAGTACAACCATATGCTTTTTATATGTGTGCATGTTGTTACAAGTTGCACTTCTTTAGGTTTAGGGTTACTTGTGAAATACACAGCATTATTTATTGCTCATATAAGCACACTGTAACAAGGACACTTAATCTATAAACAAGTGGAACCTTGCTGTCTGATTTCTGTGCATTGAAGTTCCCTGCCAATTAGTTCCGAGCAAATATCTGTTATACAATATGTGGATATTTTGGACATCAGGCTTATTAAGACTTACAGAGCCATTGAAGTATTTAAGGCGACACAATGCATAAAAAGTGTTTACATGGTAAGCTTTCTGTACTCCTCCAAACACTCAGAATGCTTTATGGTGGGCATATCAGGTCTCGCTACTGGACACTTCAACAAACAGCCAAGAGGAGCCTGACTGTGGGTTAAAATGGCCTGAAGCTCCTGAACCACACTCAGATTCAGCTATCCTCATGAAAGACGATGACATTTTAATAGACTGGCATGCAGTCTAGAGGCTTATCTGGTACTCTGGGGTGTGCAGAGTATCTGTAGGGTGTGGGTGTACTGGTGTCCTTCATCCACTGGAGAAGGTTGCTGGTTGTATAATACAATATCTGACTCACACCTTTGGAGTCCAGAGCTTGGACGGACAACTGAAGGGGTGGGTCGTCAGTAAATATCTGATGGGTTGTGGTAAGGATCTGAATGCTCTGGATGTGACTGATGTAGACATCACAACGCAGAGTCAGCCCAGTCGCTGAGAACACACACAAACACACACACACACATACACACAGACAGACAGACACACACACACACACACACACACACACGCATCACCATTAAATCTTTATTACAGTATGAAAACTCAATTTCAAATTAGCACTAAACACTCACACTCACAGAGATAAAACCACGTGCATGCACACACACACACACCATCAACAGACTGTGCCTCCAAAAACGGAATTTCAATTTAGCACTACACACACGCATACATAAACAAATACACACACAGACCACTCACCAGTGTTTTTAGCTAGGACCGTGGCAGATCCTTGAGTGGGTGTTTTGAGAGTTGGGAGTGAAGAGACCAGTGCATGCTGACTACAAGAAGATGGAGGGAGGAAAGAGGGCTGTGCAGAGAGAGAGAGCGGGAGCACACTGACCAGATCAGGACGAGAGGGCTCCCTGAGGTCATTTTTGTTGTTGTTGTTGTTTTGGGTGGGGGAGGGGGGGAAGGGGGGCGGGGGGCGGCGGGGGGGGGGTGGAGAAGCCATCAGTGGTGCAGCAGAAGAGGGATTAGACTTGATTTTACATAATTGCATTTACAGATAGAGTGACATGATAAGGGATTATGTTAAGTTTTTAAATTAGCAAAATGATTAACGTTTCAGAGTCCAACTCCAGTGGGAATGCCACATCCGACCCCAAGGCAATGCAAGTTCTGCACTGCAATATTAAGAGTGTCCAGGCCTGGGAATTAGTTTATCATTCTGTCTATGTCGGAGGTAATTTATGAAACTGGGACATCCGTTGTGATTATCAAATTCAATAAAAAAAGCACCCTATATTTTATCACTGAAATCCGGCTGAGGACATATTTAAACGGCATTTTGGGGAGAGCACAGGACACTGAGAGAGAGAGAGAGAGAGAGAGCGAAACGCAACCAGGTAATTTGTCACAGCCTGGACCTGTCACTCACCATGTGAAGCATCCTGTCTCAGCTTTCAGTGTGAAATTGACAGAAGCGTGTGTAGAATATGGCAGAAGGAGTTTTGGTACGTTCAATTTCGATGAGTGACTGATAGCAATGAATGACGTGCAAAGTACCCAGATCTGCCAAATTTGCGGGATTCTCCAGGAGATGAAAATGGTCATGTTTATAAAATAATCCAGACTTGTAACGTTAGGCCAGTGACATTATAAACCCATGAAGACTTTGGTTAGGTCAAGAGTTAACGTTACTTCAGGGCAACACCTTTGACTATCCATGTCAAATTTGCCATCCAACGAAATGTTAAACCACCTGTATCAATAAACACACGGGGGTAATTAATACGGAATATCATATCAATCGTCTAAAAATGATTCAATATGGAAGCTGACAAATTACCATTTCCTAGCTAGTTGTCATACATACCTAGCTAATCGACGTAGTAGGTTAGCTAACGTTAGCTTGGTAGCTAGCTAGTTAGCTATCGCTAGGTTAATTGTTGATTTAACAGTCTTTCTTGTTTCACATTACCAATTACCAAGCTTGATTGGCCTTATATTAAGAGAACACGAAATTCCCAACAATGTCTTGACGAATGACAAAAATATCAGCATACACAGACGCCAACCGGGTTTATCCAGAAATATCCCTTTGTAAACTCTTGTTGCTAGCTAGCTAAGTCAATGGAATCAACAGGTGAAATGGAACGGTGCATCCACGAGAATAAACATAACTTCCACACAGTAATGTTATATAGATATATACTTTATTAATTCTCTCTGGTAAAATAAAATTACAAAATAATTTCAACCTCAAACGTCACCTTTCCCTTATCCATTATTTGTTGATAGTTATTAAAGTTATTAATACAGTAATTTTAAATGTAGGTGACGAATGAATCCTATAATAATGGTAAATGTAAGCTATAATCGTGTTTATAATCATTAAATGGTAATTAAAAAATAAAATAAAATAAAAAAAGAATAAGAAAAAAACCTTACAAAGCTAAGTTTTTTTTTTCTGTAATAGCATACTGTACAATATTCCAAGCAGGTTTAGTTCAGTATTCCGGCCACAGGATGTCACTATAAGACAGTTTTTAAAATGGTCTCCGTAGAAATAGAGTCAGAATTGATACTGTCTGTTATTCTGACAAACCATCACAATGACGATCAGCTCTTTATTCTTCCTAAAGTATAGTTTGTCGTAAGAGCTGCTTACATGGCAGTTTGTGTAAGGGTTGCCTCTCTTCTGGCACTTTCTAAACCACCCACTCTCCTGAACCAAACCTTTCTCATGATTATCTCATATCTTTCCACCATGACCATCACTACTGCCAAATACTTGTATTGACACCTCTCAGCCCCTCCTTCTTTTTTTATTTACTCTGTATCTCTCAAATCTTTCAAAGTAATTTTTTTGCAGTCAGCTAGAGACGGAGCACTTTGGTAGCAAAGTTGAACAGAAAAAAAGTGTCTGTGTGTAGGCTATGGCTGCATTTTTTTTGTGTGTGCTTACTTCTGTGCACTTTTGAGAGTATTATGATTTGTAGGTATGCGTTCTGTCATATACATTCATGAAAACAGTGAGGGTTCATCCTCCGGATATGCAAACGTCACGGTGAATAGCTTTTACTGAATTGGTTTGCTTCCGCGTGACTCATTTGGCAGTGATCTGTATCTTGTAGTGTGTCAGTGCAGTGTGTCTACGTGTGTGTGTGTGTGTGTGTGTGTGTGTGTCTGTGTGCCTGTGTGAGTGTGTGTGTGTGCTTGCGCGTGTGTGTGTGTGAGTGTCTGTGAGGCCTATCCAACATGGGTTAGAGCACCTATCAGCTATCTGCGCTTTCTGGTTGTGTGTTATATGTTCTATGTGCCTTTTTTGTTTTCCACAAGTAGTTTGTGACAAGAGCTTGCGTCCCACGTGTTTCCTGTGTTTGTGTGTGTGTGTGTGTGTGTGTGTGTGTGTGTGTGTGTGTGTGTGTGTGTGTGTGTGTGTGTGTGTTCTGTTTATGGCAGTGGCACTAGTCTGTTTGGTGTTATTGATTGAAGTTCTCTTTAAAGGGATGCTTGTTAACACACAATTAGCAATTAGGTAATAGAAAACACATCATAAGATTAAAAAGTCATTGTCATGGTTTCCTGATGGAGGAAGAGAGAGACATTTTCCTATAATTAGTTTGCACATTCCAAGAGAGATTGGCAGAGAGATTGGGATACACTATTAGGATACACAATTATTTCTTCGTCTCTCTTCTTCTTCATCTCCTTCCTTGGCTGTCCTCTGCTTCACCAGGCCGCCCTCTTGTGTGCAATTTTTTCCCTCCTACTCCTCATCCGTAGTCATTTCCTCAGTTTATTTAATTCTTAGATCTCTCCTGAGTTCTAAATCAGAGCCCTTACCCCCTCAAGATTTTCCACCCATCTCCTATTCCCCTGTTTTCTTTCACTCTCTCTCTTTCTATATAAGTCTCTTTCTCTCTCTTCTAATGTCTCATCCAGTCTTTACACCACCTCCCTCTTCAGCAGCCATTTCCTGGGGATTCTTCCACCCCCTCCTCCTCTTTTGTTCTCTCCTCCTTTTCCTCCTCCTCTATCTCTCATCTCTCCTGCCTCCCCTCTCTCAGCAGCTGGAGGCAGCGTTGGGGGTGTCCTCGGCGTCGCCGCCTTGTGCTGGGCTGCTGGTGGCAGTCGTGGTAGTGGCTGTGGCTACGGCGACCACGTTGGCAGTGGCTGTGGTGGCCGTGGCGGTGGCGTTGGTCTGCGTGGCGTTAGAGTGGGGCAGCGGCGTGGGCATGGGGGGCGGGAGCATCTTGGAGTCGCGCTCGCGCAGCAGCAGCAGCAGGGTGTTGTGCTGGGCGCTCAGCGTGGCCGACAGGTGGGCAGGTAGAGCGCTGAAGCCCGCCGTCAGCTGCTCCACCCGCGTCTCCAGGCTCAGCATCTGTCGCTCCAGGTCCTCGCTGCGGTCGTTCAGCTCTGACATCAGCTCGTACATGACACTCTGCATCTGATGGAGGAGAAGGGGGGAGGAGAGAGAGAGAAATAGTTTGATAGATACATAGAGAGGGGGGAATAGAGAGATTAATAGATAGAAAGAGGGGGGATGGAGAAAGAGCGATAGAGAAATACATATAGAGGGAAGGGGAGATATAGAGGAATACAGACAGAGAGGGGGAGAGATAGATACAGATAAAGAGAAATGGGAAAGAGGATGGGAGGGAGTGGAGTTTGGAGCGAACCAGAAGAGCAAATAGTTGGGATGATAGGGAGGAATGAGGAGATGAAGACATTGTAAGGGCAGTGTTAGAGAGGAGGAGTGAAAGGAAAGGAATGCGTGAAAGAGAGAGGGAGCAAGAGAGAGCAAGAAAGACAGGAATGAAGGCAAAATGAGAGTGGCGAGACAGTGTGCGGGAGATTATGAGGAACAATAAGAGAGGGGAAAAGAGTTTGGGATGAGCATTGGAGTTAAACACAGTGAGAGAGAAAACCGAGAAAGGGATGAAGAAGAATAAAGACAGGAGAGAAAATAGGAAGATGAGGAAGAGAGAAAAAAAATTCAGGGATGGAGATGAAAGGGCACATGGAACGGGGGCAGAGGGAGAGAAGGTGGGGTGAAGCATGGAGTCACAGATGGAGAGAGGATGAAGGGAATAAGAAGAGGTCAGGAGGGAAAAGGGAGCAATGGAAGAGTGGGTTGGAATGATAACAGTATAGCCAGAGGCAAAGAGAGGGAGAGGAGGGGCAAAAAAAGAAAGATAAGAATCGCATCAAAATGGAAGGCAGGCGCCCTCTACCATATGTCAACATACATGTATGCATATGTATACACTGTCGCTGTTTTCATGAATGTTTATAGTAGCTCATAGCGTATATATATATGTATACATGTACACCTACCATCAGCTACTAAGTTTAGTCCTTTTCAGACAACTACAGCCAGAAAATGTAGCAGGAAAAAGTTTCACAAATTAAACACAATTGAACTCATACGCCCTTTTCAAATTATTCCTTAATTTTTGGCGGCGCAGCTCACATGAATAATTTCTCAATAAATGATTCCCATACATTCAATCGGCACTTCATATGCAGAAGTCCTTGCAGCTACATTTTTTAATCAAACATCAGTCATGTGTTAAGTGTTTTAGGGGTGCCATTTGTGCTCAGCTTCATATTCAGCATTGGTTTAGCCCAGTGTTCCGGATGCTTCCAGCACTGCCACTTATCAAGGCTGTCAAAGTCACACCATTAAGCCATCTCCCTTACGACATAGAGTCATTTGTATTTTTTGTCCAGACATGAGCAAAAACACATGTCGCGTGCTGTCAAAACAATTCAGTGTTAAACCAGTCAATTCTAATTGAAGCCCCAGAATAGTTAGCCAACGCTTGAACGTTGAAGGATTCATCGTTATTTAAAGCAGCTGTTTGCGGTGATAAATAAATAGCTGAATACCTGTCTCTCTGTGCCAAAACCAGAGGGACAATATGCAGACAGCGATGTTGCATTTCGTAATGTGAGTTTAGGATTTTTGCCTGTGACACTTATAGGACTGTGTCTGGTGTCCCATCACTCAGTCCCATGTTTCAGGGTCAGTCATCTAAGGTGCTGCTTTTGTTATATCCCTATGTGCCCTTTTACGCCACAAGAACCAGCTAGTTGCAAACTGATGTTTATCCAAAAAGAGGCCAGAGCGTAGTGCTTTTGGCACCCTTCTCTAACTGCAGACTGTCTCGCCGTCAGCCCTGTACCCAATGGAGCGTGCAGTCGGTTCTCTCAACGAATTGCGTTTCTAGCTTTGGGTCTTTTCACGGTCAAATTGAGTCTTGCAATGTGGTGACATCAGTCAGGTCAGGAAATACATCTTCAGCCATATTATTGTTGTTATGATAGTATCAGAATGTGTTTGGCCACTCTGTTCATATTGGACTTGATATTCACCTGAGAGAATATTCTTAAAGGCGTATGATTTTCATGTTGACGTAAGCCCTTTCGCTTTGAAAGGGATGCTGTGCTTGTGCTGTGATTTCAGGGCAGGGGTCTATCTGCTTGCCATGGGAGGCACGATTAAAGTGGCTCCGGCACAGCTGCCTCCAGCTAGCGCGCATGCAGCTGGCGAGCACAGAGTGATGCCAGTGTTGGAGGGGGCCGCAGGAAGCCTTGCTCTATCCAGAGTCTCAATCTGGATCTCCGCTGTCTCAGCCAGCCAGCCAGCGCTGCCATGCCCTGAGTGGACAGCTCGCCTGACTTGATCCAGACCGTTATGGATGCTTGTTTCACAGTTTGGGATTATCGGGGCACATCCGGCCGGGCGCGTTTGAGCGTGTCGAGAGTGTGAGAGGCATGGGCCAGGCAGAATCAAATCAAAATAACATTAATGAAAAAAGGACCATAAGCCATGCCAGCAGGAACAGTTTATACTGCTTGATGGCAGGGCGCATAAAATGGCTTTAATGTAGTTTATGGCAACCACAAAAATAGTGCACACACTCAAACAGACACACACACAGACACACACACACACACACAGACACACACACACACACACACACACACACACACACACACACACGCACACACACACACACACACACACACACACACACGCACAAACATTTGAAACATGCATGCTTTCTGTCCTCTCATTCCTCTCCCCTGCCTGTCTTTCTGCCATCTCTCGCCTTCTATGCCGTCCCTGATCTAACACTTGTGCTGGTTGCTAGGAGACGCAAAGCCATGGAAATAAACGGGTCAGCATGGAAACAGCTGAATGCAGAGATGTATTTGGGGAGGGCAAAGGTATGCATGTCATGCATGTGTCAGACCGTATCATTAGGTACTGATTGGCTCCATAGGGGGGTTATTTGTGCAAGGCATGTTGCGTACATGTATGTTTGTGTGTTTCAGATTAAAGGCATTTTGTGTACATGTATGTTTGTGTGTTACAGATTAAAGGCATTTTGTGTACATGTATGTTTGTGTGTTTCAGATTCAAGGCATGTTTTGTACATGTATGTTGGTGTGTTACAGATTCAAGGCATGTTGCGTACATGTATGTTTCAGATTCAAGGCATGTTTTGTACATGTATGTTGGTGTGTTACAGATTCAAGGCATGTTGCGTACATGTATGTTTGTGTGGTTCAGATTCAAGGCATGTTGTGTACATGTATATCTGTGTGTTTCAGATTGAAAGACTTTTTTACTCTTACTGTATTGTCTGTGCGGAATGGGTGTACATTTGCAATGAATGTGTAGTCTGGAATTCTTCTTCTTATTATTAAATGATTGCTTTAAATTTAAATTTGTATGTGATACTTTGTTGTGTGTAATGTTTCTTTTCTAATGCGTTGTGAGTTGCTTTGAACAAAACTGTCAAATACCTTAATACCTTAACCATAACCATGTCTGTGAGTGAGCATGTGTAGACGTGTGACTTAAAACAAGTTATAGTCGTGTGTGCAGTGCAAGGATTTGCAGTGGTCTGTGCGCTCTCACCTTTGAGAGGTCCACCAGAGTGTTGGCTTGATCGCTAAGTTTACGCTGTTCCATTTTCACACTGCGAAGCCTAGAAACACAAAACAATATCATCAGTCAATAAATAATTTGACATTATAAAGAATTCTTGGGGTAGTCTTGGGGTAGAGCGAAAACAATACACCTCAACAAAAACCCTAATAAAAAAGCTAATAAAAAGTTATCCCCACTTAGCCAAGGCAGCACACATAAGCTCACCACTGGAAGCGGTTTCATAAGTAGACTCTTACAAAATTGTGTCCGTCCACAACCAAAGCTCGCCCTGCAAGCAGTCAAGTGAAACAGTTTAGACCGCCAGGCGGTTAGCATGGCCACAGGCTCCTCTGAATCAATCCCAATTTGAAGAGGAGGCCAGCGATTAAAAGCGAGCCACTTGAATGACACTGTGCAAAGAGCACTGGTCAGTGCCAGCGCACTCCACACTGACTGCCTTATTAGCAAATTAGTGTGAGGCATCAAGATGGAATCGGATTTGTGTCAAAATGAATCAAACAAAACGTTTCAGATATCAAACTAAATGAAGAATTTCCGAGAGAATAAAAAATGTCATCTCAAAAGTAAACTAATAATTTGGGTAACCATTTCCACTACTGGTCTTTACCTTTTCTGAAAATATGTTCTTTTTTCTACAGTTCACTCGGTTTCTTGACTTCTGCTCTCATTGTTGGCTTTAGGTCTATGCTGCCAGCTCTCGTGGTTTGCACTGCCTCACTTTATGTCTGACACAAACCTTTTGCATGGGCGTTTTTTTTTTTCTCTTTTTCAGGGATGCGTCCTCGTTAGCTAATGAGTTTTTAAGTGACAGCTTGGTGGCCTGGACGTTGTTCAATGCAATAAGTGTGAGTTTCTGGACACCCTGATCAGAGCCACTGGGTATTCACTAGGCGTTCCCTGTTTTGTCGTTCAAATCCTTCTTTTTTGTTTGATATTATAATACGATTTGTTTGATTAATTTCGACACCATCTAGAAGTGCGAACGAGTCAGCTGCAGAATAATCCCAAAGCCGTCTGCACTGCGTTCCCTCAATGACAAGGGCGGAGACGGGGGCCAGGGAGGTTGTGTTGTTATGGCAGAGAGAATGTGGATTTAGGAAGCTATTTGTGTGTGTGTGTGTGTGAGGTTATGTCATATGCATGTGTGTGTTTGTGTATCCTCTTCAATGGGCTTTATGCTATATATATAGGTTGGGAGTGTGTGGGTGTGTTTGTGTAAAATGAATGTATGTGTGTAGGCGCATGAGGTTATGTGAGCTAAGACTATGACATATGTGAGCTATGTATGCAAGTGTGTGTGTGTGTGTGTGTGTGTGTGTGCGCATGTGAATATGTGAGTGGGTGTGTGTGTGTGTATCTGTGTGCATGTGTGTTTGTGTGTGTGTGACTCACTGGTGGATGGCCTGCAGGAACTTCCTCTGGTGCTTGCGGACCCTGGCGTGGTCGATCTTCTTCTGGAGCTTGGTGTGCTTGTAGATGAGCCACGTCTCCCTCAGCACATTAGCCGCCGCGTTCTTTATCTGAGGAGCACAGGTCGCCGTGGCAACCACGTCAGCTTGGGACAAACACTCCCTGGGCACCCCCCCCACACACACTCACAGATGCACAAACACACACACATAAACACAACTCACAAGGGATGGAAACCCCTTCCTGTTACAGTCTCCTTCTGTAATTCTACGTGTTCACAGTTCTACAAGTTCTACACGCATACCTAGCAAAAGCTTGGTAAAAACACCCGATTTACAGACTGATTACAGACATACTTTGTACACTATATTTTTACCTAGAGTAATCCCCCAGCAAGATGCTGTTTGTCCTCTACACTTGTGTGGTTACTACCTGCAGAAAGACACACGCGTTCCTCGGGAGAGAACACTGAAGTGTGTGCAGGGAATTAGAGGAACCTCCAGGCACTTACAGCCACAGCTACAGGGATACAGTGCAACAGAAGGTACAGAGGCAGACAGACTACACCAGAGGATGGCCTAACATGACAAGAGGTTATAAGAGTTCACTTAAGACAACTGCTAAAGATTTAGGCGATAGCTTTTAATGTATGGATGTGCTGGACAGCGAGCTAATAGATGGGGTTTTTCAGTGAGTCAGCCCTCCCAATTTCCTGGTGAAAAAAATGTGGGGATGTTGAAGGCTTATCTCCGGCACCGAAAGCTTCCTTTCCTCTGGGTTTAAAGTGGATGAGAAGGGTGAAGGGTGTCACCGTTTGAGGTGGTTGAAAAGAGGCGAGTGGGTCTGTGTGTCTAATAAAAGAGCCTGTGCTCTCTGAAAGAAAGGGTCCTGAGGAAAATGCCTGGGAGTAGTGCCGCCTATGAAAGTGTCAACTACAAACAATTCTATGCTGAAAATCCAACAAGTAGAAGGGTGACCAAATGTTCCATTTTAATCCCGAGGTCATGATAGCAGGACGACGCATCTGTATTCTAATGTATTCTGTACATCTTGATTTAATTGTATTGAAGTCATTGTTGTGGATTCATTTATAGTTTCAATGTGCATGTCAAGACAATGTAATGTATGAAAACATACGCAGCATTTCCTCTATTCCACACAAAACACTGTCTTTTCATCGTTGCGTTAGACTGCTTGTTATTCTTGAAGTTTCTAAAATACTCCATCTTTGACTGAGTTGTTATTCATCACTGTATTTTTTTTTTTCGTTAAATTATACAGCATTAATCGATTCATCTTCGCAAATTATAGTATACAGTATCAAGACTAGCACTCTGTTTGTGCTACTGCCTCTGATTTAAAACCTATTACGCTGATTATCAAATGTGCTGGCCTGACACACAGCAGATTCCATGCTTTCCATCCGTAAAGTCATTGTGCCAGTAACAATGCACCCATGCCTCCTTTGATCTGCTCTGTGCACATATTTCTCTTCATATTAATTTCTGCTGTCTCTCATCAAATACCACACTGCAGCCTGGAGAATGAATGGATTCTATGGCCGAAAGAAAAGAGTGAGAGAGAAAGAGAGTGAGAGAGAGAGAGAGAAAAGAATGGTTAATGGCAAGAAGAAATGGCAGAGGAGACTTCAAAGCAACGTGCAATTTCATAAGAAAAGAACAATTATGTTCCCAATGGCCCTGGCACAAAGCAGTAGGCTGTGGCTTTTTAATAAGCTTTTGATTTGACTTTGACTCACTTGTGCTGGGGGGGGGGGGGGGGGGGGGAGCCAGACTGAGCGCCTGGACCAGAGGCACAGGCGTTCGCTCTCTGATAACCTGATTCATTAGAAGAGGTCAGCCTGTCTCTGTAATGAAACTACAGCCTCTCCCCTCACCTAATGGCAGGGCACGGGCAGGAGGAACCAAACAGACAGACAAACGCGGCAGGCAACAGAGGGCCACTTAGCAGATGTATAAAAAATGTATCAAAAACGTAACAAGCAAGATAGCCTACCGCGACAATATTATGAAATAGCAATTTCACACATAGAAACATGGAAATATACTCTGTCTCTTTCCTTCTCTCTCTCTCTCTCTCTCTCTCTCTCTCTCTCTCTCTCTCTCTCTCTCTCGCACACACACACACACACACACACACACAGTTGTTGACAGATCACTGGCCTGGAAAGTAACAAGCCTTGCAATCAGCCAAAATGAAATCCTTAATTTGAAATTCTCCCTGACTACCTCATGTGGACTAGTAAACGAGATATCTCTTAATTTCAACGATCAAACCCCCTCAGTTCTCCCTTTCATCCACCCACATCGTAAGAGTAGGATGAGCATAAAAAAAATGAAACACTTTAGTGTGTAAAAAGATGGCACTCTTTGGAACTGTGCTGCGTTGTTACCTGCGCCTGGCTCTACCACACTGCTGTTGCCTCTCCCTCAGCACTCTCACTACTTGTGCCAGCAGCTTCAATGACTGGCAAGAGTTGAGAACAAGCTTGAATCTAGTTTGATCTCTGTATTTTGTTGTTCGTTGTTGACTGCATTTGTATTTTCACGTCAAAATGAACTGACATGTAATTATTGAGCCTTAGGCTATGCATCTATTTATTGCCATTTTATGCTAAATGCTGATGTTGGCTAAGTTCCCTGATGCAATACATGAAAAATGTCTAACCTTAGCTCAAGTAACTTCTATGTCTTAGTGCCATAGCCCAAAGATAAAACAAATGATTGAGTCTTTCTTATCTTTAGCCGTACAGCTTTGCTGCGTGTTGTGCAATAGTCAAGTTGCGTGTGCTAAAGGCACTTTCAAGTTTTGTAACTACCAACGCAGCATAGTTGCAGCTTTCTTTCCTAGAATTTGAAGCTACTACCAAAGTCAGAGCCCAATTATAATTACACAATAAGTAGAAAAGAAGCTGCTTTATTATCATTATTATTATTATTATTTATCTGGTCCGTGCTTGTAAAATACCCATCGTGTCCACATCTTCTAACATAATACCAGAGAATATCTTTCTGTGAGTCAGTTGACCCTTGTCATCATAGCAGACAGAGCAGGTAGGCTACAGAAGCGGTAGAGCGAGGGGAGATTGTCCATTAGTTCATCAATTGTAGATGGTGTCCTTTTTTCGGACAGATTACGAAATTTGAATAAAAAATGCTACAATTGGTTGCCGCTTATATACCTGTGCGGCCTGCCCAAGTGAAGTGTACTGTATGTGTGGGAAACACCGCAGTTACTGTGTATTGTAATGCAACTCACCATGACATAATTGGAAAATTGGATTACTTCAAGGCACTTTCTGCAAACGTATATATATATAAGTAGTGCAGTATCATAGTGTAGGTTGTTACACTACACAACACTCTCAGTGTTTTCACGAGCATGGCAATCACTGTGAAAGATATGGGCTGTAACCTCTCAACTGACACCAGTAAGACTGTCTGAAACAATCATCGCCTGGAGTGACAAACAACGCTCAGGGGAATAACATTGACAGTGGGAAAACAAGGGGAAAACACATTCCTGTGATTCATGTGAATCCGGACAAATGCTGATTGTATACAATGCCCTCACACATACTGCATACACACTCATATATGCACACTACATACACACACAGACAGACACACACAAACATACACCAAAATGGTAATGGCATTTTGTGAGCCTGATCTCATGAGGATGATTTGCTATCGGGGTCAATCGTGTCAGAAACTGTTAGAGGAGATGAAAGGAGTCTATAAGAAATCGATGTGGCCACAGGCTTTTCTGTAATTGATGAGAAATCTTCCTGCCATCCTCATCTCTCTCTCCAACACACACTCACAGACAGACACACACACACAGAGACACACACACATACACAGACACACAAACACACACACACACACACACACACACACACACACACACACACACACACACACACACACACACAGACAAACACTTCTGCAAGCCCAATCAGGTTTGCTAATGCAATTCAGGATGTCGAATTGTCTTTATAAAGATGCCACAGGATGTGCCTGTCAACCTGCTAGGTTGCACAATGTGGAAGGCATCTGGTTTCTGTTAGCCTGGCGCTAACACCATTCTCCTTGAGTTGCATGCTAATTGCTGATGTAGGAAAAACAGGGGAAACACCTTCAGCTTTGTCATCCATGTTAGATAAACACTTCAACGTGTTGTCTCCATGGCAACAGGTCTGTGAAGTAATCATTCCATTATTCAAAGTTACTAGTATCTTTCCCTCTCCCTCTCTCTCTCTCTCTGTAACCATAGTAGCAGGAGAAGCATTTCGTTGCCCAGTCACATTAAGAGCTAAACTACATTCAAGGTCTATCGATTGTGATTTGGAGCAGATTTTGTGGATGGCAGATGGCCATGCTGAAAGAGCGATTGCGAGCTGTGGATAATAAACTTTTTCAGTGACGAGACTGAATTCCATCCTGGAGAGCCTGGTCTGGTGGATTTTTTTTTTTTCTTTTTTTACGTGCGGCAATTATTGATCACCCAGCCCTCCTGCTCTCCTGCAGCCATGATGTACACTACATATTTGATAGGGAGATCTATTTTTGAAACTGGGGTCTTTCAACAGCATAAAAAATTTAAACAATCCAAAAAGAGAGACACAGAGACTAAGAAAAAGAGAGAGAAATATAGGTAGAAAGACATAAGGAGAGACTGAGAGAGAGAGAGAGAGAGCCATTAGACTACCCCTTTATAGCATCATTATATGGATCAATGACACCCTGAGAAATAGTCTACTACGTAGGCCACCACCCAGCTACACCATGGTGTGAGAACCCATATCATATATCACAAATGAAATAAATCAGGTTGCAATCATCAACTGCTGAAAGCAGATCCTCAGATCGTTTACGCACCATGTATGTCAGAAAAGGCAGAAGTTATCAGTAACTTGAAAGAAAGCCTGTTTATCTCTGACCCTTGATTCAGCTTAGACTTTAAACATGTCCACTCAGTTTACACATCGCCTCTCCTCTTCCAATCTATTTCTCTTCCATGTGGCAAGCTTTTCTCATCCAATCAAAAAG
The DNA here is from genome assembly GCF_963457725.1 of Sprattus sprattus. Lineage (NCBI taxonomy): Eukaryota > Metazoa > Chordata > Actinopteri > Clupeiformes > Clupeidae > Sprattus > Sprattus sprattus. The sequence continues at coordinate 19,579,243 of NC_137917.1, read as the reverse complement.
TTTAAATAAGTACATAGCTCCTTTTTTGTGAGCTCCTCCTGTGAACTGTGAAATTAATGTCGAAATCAACGAACATTATTCTCACATGCGTATTCCCTTTGTTTAAATGAGTATGCAAAGGGAGTGTCGCCAAGGCAACGGCGTCAATCATCATCGGTCTGTTTGGTCTGTATGCAAAATGAAGAGGGTGGCAAGGTGTCAGGAGGGGAGGAGCAGATGTGAGATTTGACCAGTTGCTCAAAGCACTTCATGGTAACTGATGTCAGGGCGACAGGGAGGTATTCGTTTAACCAGGAAGCCACTGGTGTCTTGGGGACTGGAACGATGATGGGTGTCTTGAAGGAGGAAGAAACCAGGGACTGACTCAGGGAGAGGTTGAAGGTGATGGTGAACACCACTACCTGTTGATCAGCGACAAACTGATTACATAAAATAAAATAAAAAATAACGATAACACTGAAAACATTTAAAAAAAATCCTATTAAAGTGTTAATTAGGTGGAGGCAGAAGTAAAGAAATAGAAAAAAATGCATTTAGCTAGTTAAAAAAAGAAACAAAGATGAAAGACAAAAGCAGAGGTTTGCATCGAGAAAGCCCTTCTCTCCTGTGATACATACAAGTGTTTTGGGTTTATGTTCAAAAAAGTCCTGGATGCAATTGTTCAGGAAATAGCAGGACAGCTAATATCATTCCATCACTGTCGATTCAACACTTGATCGATTCTCAAATGTTCACCATCTCACCCTGGTAATTCATTATGTCTATCAGAAAAGTGGTGAGCCTGTTGAGGTTTTAAAATTCATACCACAGCATGGCCACAGTGCAGAGCGTAAGAAAGTTATGTTTGAAGAGTCGGCGAATTCAGAAGCCAGACGCTCTGGCCGTGATACCTTTATGATTGATACACACAATGTAATCTGCGACTCTATATGTCAGGAATTGTGAACTGTGGGCGACGACAGAACCTATGCCCCTGACGATGGCTTAGGCCGAAACGCGTCTGTGGATAAACTGGTCAAAATAAATAAGCAACGCGACAAGCTTGAGAGTTAACAGTCTTTTTCACTTGCACCCAAAATCGCCTTTATTTTTGAGGAAGAGCGCGCCTATCCTTAGAAGTATATGCCCAACATCTTGAGATGGGTTTTGCAGAAGAGTTTTCTCATTTCAGTTGTGTCGGAAAATCTGAGGAAAATCTGTGCTGGGCATATACAAGAGAGGAAGAGAGCGAGGCTTACAGGCTGTGTTTCCTAATGTGGACATATGCCTGAGGATGTACGAGAGACTGAGAGAGCTTGGCCTACAGAATGCGTTTCCAAATGTGGACATATGCCTGAGGATGTGTCTTGCATTGCCGATTGGAAACTGCTCAGGGGAGAGGACATTTTCCAAGCTGAAACATGTAAACAAGTCACCTGAGAGGAGAAACTGAATGCATTTGCATTGCTTGTTATTGACAGCAAATCGACTGAATTTCATTGAATAACGATGTTATTTAGGATCCAGTCCAGTTTCCGGAGAAAGGTCATAGTACCCTATGCTGTATATTGAATACAAATATGTTCATCAACCAGTTCGTACAAGAAAATGATTGGGCAGTGTTTTCCAATCTGTGAAAACATACCTTGACTCGGACCAAAACTGCTTTGTCAAAACAAGACGATTGGTCTGGATTTTGGAGAAGATCTCATAGTCAGTTTAAAAGCAGTTTAAAAGCCGTATAAAATTCTGCCGTCAGAATCCAGCTTTACCATTGGACTGCTCCCTGAGTCTTTCAGTAAGGTAATTGAGAGTCAATGGCTGTTCCAGGTAAGACTGATCCTCCTTCGTCAGGTGTGGCACCTCCTATAAGAGATACTCCTCATCAGGTGTGGCACCTCCTTTAAGAGATACTCCTCATCAGGTGTGGCATCTCCTTTAAGAGATACTCCACCATCAGGTGTGGCACCTCCTTTAAGAGATACTCCTCATCAGGTGTTGCACCTCCTTTAACAGATACTCATTCACACCCACATGGCTCAGCAGTGTAGAGCTCCTGGTAAAAACACAAAGCCTGTGCATTTCAGGTAAGCCGTCACCTCTGGTGGTTTGAAGTTCGTAATCAGCTTCTTTTCAGATCTCCTTTTATTCGAGGTCAAAGAAAAAATAGGTTGGTAGATCCATATCATTCAGCTGTGAGGAACGTACTCCGACTGAAACTGAAACTTCCTCTGTTGTTTAGGTCCAAAATCTCACGTTCTACAGTCTCTCTCTGTCTTTTCAGTTCACCTGATTTATTTGCTGTGTATTGTTGGCAGAACCTCGAATCTGCCTCTTACCCTCCTCCCACCATTGACTCAGGGATGGGTAATAAACCTTCCTCTCTCCCCAGGTGTCCCAGAAAAAGGTGAAAGAATCAACAAAATGTGTAATCTTGCAATAATCTATTATTGAACCCCTGGTGGAAAAAGAACGTTAAAGCTTGGTGACAGAGGAAAAGTGACAGAGATGAAAATAAATTTCCCTGTGGGTCCTTTGGATGTACATTCTGTCTAGCCTTGCTCCTGTTTATCTCTAGGGAACTAGCCTCTCCACACATTCACTGAATCATGATAGCCAAGGAAGGCCTTCAAGGGACACTTTAAAAATGGGCCTTATTTTTAGATCTTTTTGGGTCCAAACTTTTACTTAGGATAATGAATTATTAATTGTTTAATAATTAATTAATTGTTGGTACAGCATCTGTAGTTTAAGTTTCAGTTATTAGTAGTTTCTGTTTCAATTTTTTTTTTTTTTTTTTTTTTTTTTTTTTTACAGTTATTGAGGTACACAGATGCACACCCCATGGGATTGCATTGTATTACCGTTTTACGCTTTATGATGATGTTTTGGTCCCTAGTTTTTTTTGACCCAAGAGATGGGAAAAGGGCCCAGGTTAAAAAATCCCACATATTCTCTTTAAGGACATTGGCAGACCTTGGATGGTTCTCATCATGATTCCTACCAAGTGTACGGTCAATAGAATAGTTAAATTCCCCAACCCCAAGAATATCACCCTATTGATAAAGCAATCTGATATAGCTGGTCTTAACTAATGGAGGAACTCTATGCACTCTTCACTGACATTAGGGTTGTCAAAGAAGTCAACGCGCTACATTTTCCCTGGCACAAGCTCAATGATGTTTGTCGGCTGATTCTGCAACTGCTTTGAGAGCAAGACAGCAACACCTGTACTGGTGTAAGACCCGTGGTATAACTGCCAGTCTGCCTGATTGTGGGAATCTGAGGGTTTACTGTAATTATAAAACCCCACATTCCTTCAAAGAAAAACGAGAAGATATTTTATTCCTGTCACGGTATCCATTGATGTATAAAGAATCCAGTACAAGTCATGGATGCTGGAAAAAGTCAAAAAACAATGATGACCTAAGAAAACTCCCTTTTAATTTGTACTTACAGTATCTTATTAAATCTCACATCTGTTCCTCAAAGGAAGATTTTTCTTTTAATTGCAGTTGATATCAAAAACAAAGGTAAATCTCAAAAGACATCCTCAACCTGTAGCCTTTGTACATTTTTTGTAACATCATGAGAATGATTAATTTGCTCCGCCTCACACAATTTATTTTTATTTCTAATCAAAATATTCCCATCCTGCGACCCATCAACCACCTCCTCTGCATGCTCTGAGTTATCTGCACTGAAAACAGACTCACTAGTCTGGCCAGCAGCAAATTGATCACCCTGACCATCATCATTAGTGTCATTCTCACTGTTATCTTCCAATTTATCCTGGGGAGACTTGCTTATAGCAAAATGAAAAGGTTTACAACATTTCTAAATAGCCATTTTGAACCCCAAAGAAATATAATTTAGGCGAAAATTGTGAGTGATGTTATATTGATAATGATTTTTAAATTTTGGCAAAGGTGGGGGAAACAATGTTCACAACGTTTATGTCCCACTTAAAGGCAGGTTCACGTTATGTACTCTTAATATTAATTTGAACATCCCTTGTGGGTCTCTCCACATTCATTTACATATTCATTTACATATAATTTGTTTTTCCCTGAAATAGCTGCCTGGAGGCATTTGGAAAATTGTAAAAAATTGTCACGATAATAGCAATGGTAGTGTAAGAAATGAAGGAGGTTTCTTTGTTTCTGATGCAGCAATCTTTATTCCAATAATGTGCAGTGACGAAGCAGCCTTACTCCGGATTCAGCTGTGTGGGACTGAATAACAAGCATTCACAATTCTAGGCATATATACTGTTTTAAGACCACTCCTAGGCCTCTAATGTAAATGAGCTAGGCTTGTAATGCAAACAGGTCTGGCAACCTTTTGTTGTGGTATATGATAATCTGGTTTCTCTGTCTGAGATGGTTCTCAATGGCCTCCCCCATTCCCATACTTTGATTAATTGCAGTCACTCACACCTCAGTTTGCTTCCTGACCCCAGGTGTCTGAGCAATACCAGTGTGGGGACTATTCCTTTGTGACCATGATAAGATAACCCTTTTGGATATTCTGCTGGTGGTCACAGCAGCTGCTTGATCATGAATCTTACAGTAGTTTAATTACAGCTTGAGAGAACGCACGTTTGATTATGTTCATTAAATGCACATGTGTCGTCTCTGTATAGACTGTAGACCTCTTTTAACCCCCTTTAAAATATGTCTGTTGCTATCCCTCTCCTACAGCTCAAAATATCAGACTACAAAGCAAGTCACTTAGCTTAATACGTCACCAATTTCACAAGGTGAGCAGAAGCTAACCATAGCTAGCTTTACCTGATCAGTTGTTCTCACAACAACCACAAAGTCAGCTTAAGTCACATCCATTACCTACGGAATTGATCCATTACTTTCGGAAGGGCAAAGGCACTAGAGCTGTAACGTTAAGTTTCAGGGTGTGAGTTAAGAGTTTTCTTTGACCATGGATACCCCTCTAGTGTCCCTCATGTTGCCTGAGGTAAGCGACACGATGTAGTCCATTCTTTTTCTGCATGGGACAAGACAACAGTTCTTTGCAAAAGACCGACTGATAACAACATTGTAGCTAACCAAACCGCCTAGGTTTACTACTGGTGTTGTTTTTTTGTACATGGCTCCCCCTGAACTGCATGCACCACAAGTGCAGCTGATGGTTCTAGCAGTGCGCATATATGGAATGTGCCCACCAAGCTTCTGTTGCAGTAATGCCTGCATCAGCACTCCGTCCTTGATCCCACTCATGACTGATGATGTCCCATCACAACATTGGCTGACTATTCTATCAGGACTGTAACCCTCCGTGGACAAGTGTCTCATTATTCCTGTGGTTATATTTTTTGGCACCCAGCTAAGTCAAGTCCAGCAAACCAATTAAATGTTGAACAGAGTTGAGGACAAACTATTACTATTGACAGCAGACAAACCGTATCACTATTGACAGATCCTCAATGTTACATCTGCCTCGAGTCATAATCACTTTTTACACAAAATTCGGGACTATCAGCATTTTCATATTTTCCATTCACTTCATTCAACAGGAGGCTGGCAAGAGACTGTC
>NC_137917.1:19558711-19566211 GCF_963457725.1 Sprattus sprattus | reverse complement strand
ACCATCACCCACTCAGTTTGTCAGTCAGTCAGTCAGTCAGTCAGTCAGGCAGTCCTTTTCCCTCTCGGTCCATCTAACCACTTAGTCAGTCAGTCACTCACTCAATCTTTTTCTCCCTCAGTAGCTCACTCAATCTTTCCTTCTCTCTCTCAGTATCTTAGACTTCCCCTTGCTCCCTCACCCTCACATTTTCTTCTCCTTTAATCTCCTTCTTTCTCTCTCTCTCGCTCTCTCATTACGTTAAAGTCCTTTCGGAGACCCTTTTATCCAGACTTACTTACAGAAGAATGAAAGTATGCATTGTATCACTGTGTGTGTCTATTACTTCCTCCATCTGTCTCCATTTCCTTCTCTAACTCACTCAAACACGCAGCCTCTCTCTCTCTCTCTCTCTCTCTCTCTCTCTCTCTCTCTCTCTCTCTCTCTCGCTCTCTCTCCCACATACTGTACTCGTTCCCATCTCGTGTCCTCCTCACCTCTCACACACTCGAACGGTCCAGGCCGCGATGATCCACAGTGAGATGCTGAACACCAGCAGCACGGTTCCTGGGCAGATGGTCATCAGAGTTTTCATCACAAACCTCGTGTTGAAGTGCACCTGATGAAGAAAAACAAGCCACTAATAACTAATAAGCCACTGAGGAACCCCAGGAAGAACCGCTGGGGCACCGTGTGTCTGTTGGGAGAAAAAGCAGATTGAATTGTCAACTGTCAGAACGTACCAGAAAGGGAACGTCAACATGCACTCGGAAAAGACACTGCCATAATGTTTTGCAAAAGGTTTGGCACAGTGTTTTGTTAAGAACAAACCTCTCAAAGTGCGCTTTGTGAGAAAAACCCTTCAGCTTATCATTGGTTTGTGTTAGGTGAACATTCACTCAAGTTACCACAGGACTCCAGGGTTGCATATAAGTAAGTTTTACACAAGGACGACAGAAGCACAGTTCGACCCTTCCTATCACCTCTGGTCCAAACATGCTCTTACAGATATGCAGACTTAGTTGCACCTAATAATCCAAGTTACACACACACAAAAAACACAGAAAAGCCATGTTCCTGCCTACATAAGCACATAATTCGTACAAGATAATTATTAAGAAAAGGCGCTTGATTAATACATTCATACTTGATTAAAGTCTTCGTACGTGAAACTTCAAGTTTCATACGTATTTCCCGATCAGTTTGTCCAAAAACTGCCTGTCAAATCAGACCTACGAGAGAGTCCAGCGGAGTAAGGAAATCTCCATTGTCTCCTGTGTGTGTAGGCTTGGTCGCTACTCCTACAGCGGACTACTGTCATAACAGTAATCAGCAGTATGTTATCAATACACTACCAGTCCCCCATAGATTTACAATGAGTTTCCAAGACTTTTTCTAACAACCCTATAAAAGGCGAATGCTCTTTTTTGTATATATTTCTACCAAAAAAAATGCTTCTTGAATATTGAACAGTATGTGCTTGTAAATATGTACTTTGCTATTAATATATAAGCCTACATGGCTTTATCCTGTGTGTGTCATTGCTTGTGCTACTTGTGGCTTTTGCCCAGCACAGTGTGAGTTAACCTCTGTGCGGCTGGTGACTTTTGTACGTCGTATGTGTCATGGCGGCCAGAGTGTGTCTCTTTCTCTGCCGCGGCGCTCTGCAGACTGCAGACTGCAGCGGGAGTTAGCTCCAGCCGAGCGTCTGTCAGCTTGAGTCGGGCGAGTGCCGCTTTGCAGCAGAGTCTGCGGTATTTTGACAGGGACCGATGCCGACAGGGCCCAACCACCTCAAGGAGTGACATCATTACAGCGATAAGCCCACTCCGCTCTGCCACAGTCCTTGTGGGGCCAATCTGACAGTCAAGTGTGCGTCAGACGAGTGTGTCAGAGGTTAACCGCAACCTTACCAACAAACAGCCGCAGTCTTAATCACAATCTCACACACAAACACACAACACACACACACACACACACACACAAACTCTCTCTCTCTCTCTCTCTCTCTCTTTCTCACCCTCTCTCAGAAGAAGCAGCGGTAGTGGTAACTCTCCCCCACAAACTGCAGCCACCTTTATCTTGAAAACGCAGTCTTCTGTGAGGTGCTTTCAAAGTGCTTTCAAACTGTTGTTCACCAAAACACCCTAGCTTCATCACAGACACACTGTCCTCCTCAGAACACCAATCAAATTCTTTCATCTTTTGATCATTTCAAAGAAAATTACAAGCCACTCTGAATAGAAATCTTCACCGCATACCTGAACGGTAAGAACATTGTGTTATATCATCGATTCAACTAGCAAAACACAGAACTTTGTGTGGGGACCTCTTTCCCGTCGAAACTTTCTTCTGTTAAATCTAGACCAGGCCACTGCAGTGGGCATTGAAAAGACCCACACACACGCTCTCTCCTGAGCTCCTGAGCACCAGCGCCAGTCTGACTGGGTCAAACCTGAGTGCACATGGTGTGTGTGCCTGAATCACTTCACTGTAATTGCCCGAAAGCAATGCATAGCACTTAAAAGCTGTAAGAACTGGCATGAGAATCATACAGTACAACGAGACATCTGTTTTCTAAATGAGCAACTACAAACACTAATTGCTTTTGTGTGTTTTTGTTTAGTTTTTTTTTGTAACTGTATTCCAAGGTGTCTGCAATGTGGGCTTGTTATATTATAAGCATTGTAGAATTATAAGCACTGGCGAAACACCTTCCGACTGAGTAAAAAGACACCCAACCAAAGGCAAGGGCCTTTGACTTGAATTATGCGTAGAAACTAGGATAACTTACCTCTCTCCTGAAATGATTACATTATAATTACATAATTACATTATTATTACATAATTACATTACACTGGGTCATTTTGTGATTGAAATGATCCCAGAAATCCTAATAGAGTTCATGCAGAAGGAGACAGAGAGTGCAACACACCTGATGGCATGCTTCTCCTCATACACTTGGCAAGTTGGCAGGTATTAATCTTGAGAAGATTGACACATGTCACAAACAGTCTTTTTCTGGCAACCTCGCTTTCTCTGTCTCTCTCACACGCATACACACACTCGTCCCACACATACACACAACCACTCCCCCACACAATTACACCACTTCAAGAGTCCCAGTCGAACATCAAGCCTCCCACACTATGCCCCACTTACACACACACACACACACACACACCTCCATACCCTCAACACACACTCCCCAGACACACACACACACATTAACACCACCATCGCCCCACACAAACACTTCTTCCCCTCCTAACTTCCCTCCCGAAACACACACACACAAACACACCAAAACAAGTACACACACACACACACCTTGTTGAGCGCGCCGATGCTGCGTGAGGAAGCGTCAGTGAAGAGCTTGCTGTGCAGAAGCATGACGCGGGCGATGAGGTAGAGCCGCAGGAACATGGGCACGGACAGCACCATGTCCAGGTCGGCCTCGGCTTGCGAGGGCGCGTACGAGAACGCCAGCCGCGCCCGCCACTGGAACTTGAAGTCGCCGGGCACCGGGTGCACGGCCGACACCAGCAGCTCCAGGGCAATCAGCAGCACCCGCTCCATCGTCATGGCGATGCGCCAGTCGTCCGCCCCGTTGTCGATGACGAAGAGCTGAGATGGAGAAAGGGGGTACCAGGTGGGGGGGGGGTATTGGAGGAGAAATTAGAGAGGAAGTTAGCGTTTGAAAGTGTAACGATAGAGAAATAGAGAGCGAGAGCGAGAGAGGAAGGGAGAGCGAGAGAGAGAGGGATAGAGAGAGAGAGAGAGAAAGAGAGAGAGCAACTTGTGTGTGTTGATGTTATGTTGCTGCTCCCACTACAAGTCTCTTCTGTGGCTGTAGAGAGTAGCCTGGGCTGGGAGTCCCAAAAGCATCAGAAGCTTAAGTTGTTCACAGATTCCCTCTTACCAATCATTTTACAATTTTGGAACATTTCAAGAACGCATTGTAACTTAAGTAGTTACTAGTACTGCCTAGATTTTGAAAAGCATAACGGTGCAATAAAATGGAACAAAGGACGAGAAAGTACATTGCTTTGATAAATTTAATGTTAGTTGTAATTTCCCTACTGGTGACTCTAGTGGGAAGCCCCTGTTATGAATCTCTAAGCCATTTACAACTACTCCGGAGCACAGTGAATCTACTAGTACTGCCTAGTTAGTTATGCAGATGTTATGCAGTTTATTCACCTTCTAGTTAAAGAGGCAGCTGATGTTACCAAATGAGGGGATATTTCAGCACTGTTTCCATGGACAGCGGCCACTAAACTCTTCTCAAGGGCAGCGCCCGTTAAACTCTACTCAAGGGCAGCGCCCGTTAAACTCTCAGAAAGGGTAGCGCCCGTTAAACTCTCAGAAAGGGCAACGCCCGTTAAACTCCACTCAAGGGCAGCGCCCGTTAAACTCCACTCAAGGGCAGCGCCCGTTAAACTCTCAGAAAGGGTAGCGCCCGTTAAACTCTCAGAAGGGGTAGCGCCCGTTAAACTCCACTCAAAGGCCGGTTCAACTCTACTCAAGCGCCCGTTAAACTCTACTCAAGGGTAGCGCCCATTAAACTCTCAGAAAGGGCAGCGCCTGTTAAACTCTATTCAAGGGCAGCGCCCGTTAAACTCAAGGGCAGCGCCGGTTAAACTCTATTCAAGGGCAGCGCCCGTTAAACTCAAGGGCAGCGCCGGTTAAACTCTATTCAAGGGCAGCGCCCGTTAAACTCAAGCGCCAGTTAAACTCTTTTCAAAGGCAGCGCCCGTAAAACTCTTCTCAAGGGCATCGCCCGTTAAACTCAACTCAAGGGCAGCGCTGATTTAACTCTACTCAAGGACAGCGCCCGTTAAAATCTATTCAAGGACAGCGCCCGTTAAAATCTACTCAAGTGCAGCGCCCGTTAAACTCTATTCAAGGGCAGCGCCCGTTAAACTCTCAGAAAGGGCAGCGCCCGTTAAACTCTCAGAAAGGGCAGCGCCCGTTAAACTCTATTCAAGGTCAGCGCCCATTAAACTCTTCTCAAGGGCAGCAGGGGAACTGCTAATATTCATCATTATTGTGAACACAGTTGAGAGTTCAACTGTTACTGGACTATGCCAGTTAGAAACAACAACACAATTACAAAATGTAGTATCTATTAAATATATCAATAAAAATAACTGGACAGAATAAAAGCTTTGAATACATGGAGGAGTTTTTATATTAAACAAATCGATATCGCCTAGCAATTACGCCTCCAACAGGGGATGCAGAGCGTCTTACTCAAAGCAAGGAGAAATGTGAGTTTGGCAATGAATTATTCACAACCAAATAAACAAGGCAGTGGTACTCATATAAAACATATTATCAAATCAAGCATAAAAGTTATGTTTGGTTTTATGTATAAATATACTTGCACAAGTTTAGACATACACAAGTACAAGTTAATATGCCAACACTGCCACTTTCTTTGGCCACTGGACATGTTCATTACTGTAAACACATTTTTGTATGTGACATTTGACGTTTTTGTACATGCCGTCATTCCTTTCCATCCAGAAAAAGAATTCCCCACGCTCCACCTGTGAAGGTAATCACCCGCAGGAATGCTACAACTTCTCCGGCCATGTTCCACTACGTGCACAGAATCACCCTCCATTGAAGTGAGGGGGAATGAATCGGATGTAACCCACTCAAGGCTACACATATGCCATGGCTTTCAGGGCTCAGCAGTGCTCTATGCTTGTTTTGGGGAAAATATACTGTCTATATTTTTTGTCCAGTACCTCTTTGAGGTGGAGGGCGATGGGAACCGCAGCCATAGCATGTGTGCACTGCATTGTGTAAGGAATAGACAAAGACAGGGACAGCCACATCTTGACCTTTCCTCTCAAGGCCGCCCCTAGCTCGTGAACGGAGGGAACAGACCGAGTGATTGGCTGGAGCGGACTGAGTGTCATCCTGTTTGGCCTCACAGCTGCCCCTCGAGGAGAGGAGGGGGTTAATAAAGAGAAGAGCTCAGAGCTCGAAGGGCTGTGATTTCAGGGCAGACAGTCAGGGGGCCTTAAGGGCTAACGTGACAGACACGGCGCTACAGTACCACGCGTCCCTGGAGGAGAGGCCTCCCAGTGACAACAAGCCCTCCCTTCACACAACATCTACTCACTCATGTGCACAGCCACGATGGGCCTCAGTGCAAGCCGGGGTAGCAATGCTCCTCTTAATGCACGCTTGCTTTACTAGCACTTGTGGAGCCAGAGAAAATAACCAGTTATATGTAAAAAAAAATAAATACAAAAGAAACAGGGTTGTGGATGTAGTGACCCGCTATTCATTCAATTCATTTTGTCACCAGGCTCAACCTCCAAACCCAACACTGAACAGAAAGAAAAAAAACATCTACAAAAAGTTTACCACTATAACTTTAAATCTTTAAGATGCAGATGAATGGCTTGCATTAATATTGCCTAACCTGATACTTTCATAATCAAATATAACATTCTGTCAACACACATTATCTTTTCTCTTTTTACAATGCTCAACACAAGGCCCGCGAGTGATAATGCCCACAGTAGTTGGCCAGAGTGATTGATGATCTTCGACTTCTATTCACTCCCATTCAGGAAGCAGTCAGTGGGCTACTCCCCAGAGGTAGTCTCCCAGGTGTGCGCCACATCCTACAACGGCCATGATTGCGCCGCCCTCCTCCCAGCCACATCCGCTGACGGCCATAATTGCACCCTCCTTCCCCCAGCTACCTCTTATCTGCTGCCTGGCCTCGATGAGGGAACTTTAGCCATTCAGCTGTCATTTCCTGAAGCTAGGTTCCAATATGTGCACGCAATCACCCTTCCGCTGAAGTGAGGGGGAATGAATGTGATGTGTCCCACTGAAGGCTACACATATGCCGTGGCTTTCAGTGCTCGGCACTTCCATGCTTCTGTGGAGCAAACGAAGACAAACAAAGCTTTTTTTCTTCTTTTCTCAGGTACTGGCAGCCACTGGTGAAGTGGGCTTATCATCCACGTGACAGGGCTTGTCACAGCATCTTGTGAATGAAAAGATGACAGGCAACATGGGCTAAGGGGTAGGACGTGACGGCGGCGGAAAGTAGCTGAAAGGGAACTGAGGTTATTCAACACGGGCTGGTCACGTCTGTGCAGTTCTTTCATTTTTGCAGAGTGGTAGCGCGATCAATCCTAGTTTAACCTGAGCAGGCAAACAGCCAGTGTTAGCCGGGTTAGAGACGGTGCAAACACATGGCTCAGAAAAGGTGTCAAATGGTTTCCTGATTTTACTCCCCCCCCCCCCCCCCCCCCCAACGCACAGTTACTCTCAACTTTCACCCTCCTTAATATACATACCTACAGTATATAAGCATACACACACATACACATCAAAACAAATACACACACACACACACACACACACACACACACACACACACACACACACACACACATATATGTTCTCGGTTCTTTTGGAACTGACATCACCCAACACATAGTACTTAAAGGAAGCATTTGAAAGGGAACAAGTCAGTTGCT
>NC_137917.1:19533711-19546211 GCF_963457725.1 Sprattus sprattus | reverse complement strand
CGTGCCCCCCCAGTGTTTTACACAACATTGCCATGAATCATGGATGTGTCAATGACATAAATGAGGATAGATTAGAGGACTCTAGAACACGTGAGGTTGAACTGCATGTGCCGATGGGTGCAATATTATTACCATGCATACATAACCTAGTGATTCAGTGAGGGTGAACCCAAAACATCGGAAAGTATGTTTTTGTGACTTTTATTTCAAATATGTTGCCACCAAAAAACGAATGCTAGTAACTGAAAAAATACAAACGAGAAATGAAAAGTAGAACCATTTCTCCAAACAAGCATGGGAAAATATTGCCGCGATTGTTTCTGGTAACACACGTTCTGGTGGCCTCACTGTTTTCCTCCCGGTAATTCCGCCGTTACGATAACAAGCCGCTTTGCAATATGCGCTCCTCGCTCTTAAAGGGAATGTGAGATGATGCTCTGATTGGTTTATTGAATATTACGCCCAAACCACACCTATGGCTGAGTAACCTCCTTTGGACCAACCCTTTTGACACTTGCGCTGGACGCAAGTGTGTTTTTTCCGCCGTTAAAATAGCAACTGCGCCATAGAGCCGCCCACACAGCTACTTGCGCTTGGCGCCGTCCTACTTGCGTTTCTGATCGGCAAGATAGGGCCCTAGATGTTCACATGCTTAAAACGGTGAACAACAGTGCTATGATTGGTACACACCAGAACAACCATATCATATAGGTGCCACACAAACTACCCATTCACACCTCAAAAATGACAGTAGATCCTCTGTTATACAATCAGAGAGGGCTATGGCTAAAGCTAGTTTTCAGTCCAGCGCTTTCCCTTGTTCTGGCTGTCTCCCCCTCTCTGCCTTTCAGTAACACATGATGGTTATCGCTCCCCCGGGGTTCCAGAGCAGGCACAAGGGTATGTGTATTTGGGTGTGTGTGTATGTGTTGACTTGGGTATTTGGATGTGCGTAAGCATTTAACTGTGTGTGTGTGTGTGCAAGTGTGCATTTGTGTGTGTGTGTGCGTGTGTGAGCGTGCACAAGTTTTAGTTTGAGTGTTAGAGCAAGTGTGCATTTGTGTGTGTGTGTATGTGTGAGTGCACGCAAGCTTATGTTTGAGTGTTTGTGCTTGTGTACATTTGTGTGTGAATGTGTGCGTACGTATGTACGCAAGCGTGTGTGTGTGTGTGTCTGTGCAAGTGTGCATTTGTGTGCGTATGTACGGAAGTGTGTGTGTGGGTGTGTGTTTTGTCTGTGCAAGTGTGCATTGTGTGTGTGTGTGTGTGTGTGTGTGTGTGTGTGTGTGTGTGTGTGTGTGTGTGTGTGTGTGCATGTGTGTGTGTGTTTCTGGGTTGAGATGAGGATAGGAACTCTGGTCATTTCAGAGCCATGACTCAGCTCCATGCAGTCAGCTCCAATTCTTCTCTGCGCCTTCTGACCCTGCTACTACAGGACACAGCCTTTCACCTCTCACCCTTAGGGCACTGTGTGTGTGTGTGTGTGTGTGTGTGTGTGTGTGTGTGTGTGTGTGTGTGTGTGTGTGTGTTGCAGAGACACAGAAAGAATAAATCCACAGGTGCCACTGCACTCAATGCCCTACGCTGTAAAAAAAATCAAACTTGCAAAAGAGTGGCACTCCAAGATCAATATGCCCTATGACGCAATGTTCAAGACGTTTTTGCAGCCGCCCCTTGATGCAGATTTGCTCCAAAATGTATATATTATATATTAACTAATTATAATAAAGACTTCCAATTATACTTGATGGGAGTTTGAAATGTTGGGTTTTGAGTAAATGCAACTTACAAACAACGAACACAAAGTTATACCAAATTATGCTATCAACTTACAATATTAGTTTGTGTTGCCCATATTAAAACATTTAGTGTACTTGTAGTAACTCTAACTCTAATATTTTGAGTTTCTGTTTAAAAGTTGTCTGCAGAAGGTTAGTCACCTTAGATGTTTTGCAGTGTTAGGGGAGAGTGGAGTGAGATGAGCTGGTTGGTAAGTTGACTCACCACCTTTACCAGGGTGACCATGACCATGAGCAAGTTTTGTCACGTGACCCTACATTTATTTTGCATTCTCCATTTTTTTCTTGCTGTGGAAGACAGAACCACGTGGATGAAGTGGTAGCAGTTTTTTGCCCGTCAAGGAATTTAAATCTTGGCACACCAGGTATAATAAGGTCTCACTTCACAAGTCATTTATCTCAGTTTAAATCATTATATTAATTGACATTGTGTGTCTCATGTGTGAGTGAATTAATCGAAAGTGTAGATCTGGGTTGCTAGACTGAGCATTTTGCTCAAAATGGCGGCTGTGGGGCAAAATGAGCAATCGATCATTGGGGGTAGGCTCAACTGGTGTGTTTATGGTACCCTTGTGTTTACATGAAGTTAAGTAAAATACTTGGTGTTTAAATTACTGTTGCAACTTGACAATGAATAAATTACATTACATTTCATATTTTAAATTTTTAGCTTAATGGCTGTCATGATACATAATTACAGAAGAAAAACAGATCCACAGTCATGTGCTTGTAGCTCGAGTTATTTTGATTACCTCCTTGAGGCGTAAAAGCTTCACTCTTGTTTGCCAGGTAGAATAGCATTTTTCGTACATATGTGACACATTAGTGTTGATGTCTTTGGCTACAAAGTTTGCGATTATACGGATATTTAGAACATTATGTAAAATGTGTTTATATTATGTTTGTAGGCTGAAATGTTTTCTGTTAGGCCAAACATACAGTGGAGAGACAACACTCAAAGTGAAAAACTAATATTCTGTGGATGTTCCTCAAAACAATTAATTTCATCCAATTTCATTCAGCTTCCATGTCTGTTTCTTAATCCTTATCCAAGATTAGGCAAACCATCTTCTGGTTTCAGAACTATATTACAAATGTGTTGTAATTTGTTCCATTTGTACGCATGAATTAATTCCTGTCTCATATTCCTTGGCTGTAGGTGGACTTAGGAAAAATGTCTCATCTCACCCGACTCTCCCTTATACTAAGATGGCCACCTCTTGAGGGCCGAGGGCTATGCCAAACTACAGTTTATCAATGAATTGCTTTAAAAACGTTGTGCTATTCTATACTGATCTGTGACATTTCTGTCCGGTTTTCTAGGTTTGTTTCTGCAATGGTAAAACGATACAGCCTTAGTGCCGTATTAAAGAAAGTCCAACTATTACCAGTCCTCCCCATTAAATATCACTCTCTTGATCAACTTGTGCGATCAACGCATAGAGGAAAACCTGTTGTTACATCAATTCTTTCACTGTCAAAGCAACTATACCTTTGTGGGCCTCAGACAAAAAGCATTAAGTATACTGGCCTTTGACGTTTTTCTTTAGTGGTTTTCACAATTAGTTTCCAGTGACTTTGCCTTTGTAAATGTGTGTTCCCTTTTAAGTAGGGTGCTTTGCTTGGGAGAGTCAGATTTTTCAATTATTTTTAAAGTGTCAACTTTAAAGTGTCTTATTCTGATAAAAAAGGCATGGATTAGGTGTTAGGTTAAGGCCCCCAGGAAATGGTAAACTTACACCACAAATACATTACATTCGTTCCATTTGAAAACGGGGGGAATGTGGTCACCCTACTTTAGATCTCTTTAGACATCTCTGTAAATATGGAAAACTGCTGTATCATATGTTAGCTTGTGTATCGGAATTAAATCAAATTGTGAGCATCTGTGCCAATTCCCAGCCCTCTCTCTCAACAAAGTGTGAAAATTGCGAAATTGTGACTGGTGACATGACCATTTCACAGGTGTTTGGAGACAAGAGAGCAAGGCATTTTGGGTATGTTGGGTAGTAGTGTGTGTGGGTGGTGTGTGTGTCAAGTGGCAGTGGGAGTGTTTG
Organism: Sprattus sprattus; assembly: GCF_963457725.1. NCBI lineage: Eukaryota > Metazoa > Chordata > Actinopteri > Clupeiformes > Clupeidae > Sprattus > Sprattus sprattus. Next base: position 19,542,355 of record NC_137917.1, on the reverse strand, counting down.
GAACTGAGTATGTGTGCGTGTGTGTGTGGTGGTGAGGGTGGTGTGTGTGTGTGTGTGTGTGTGTGTGGGGGGGGGTTGTGGGAGTGTACACAGTCAAACTGAGACCTAAACCCTCTTCATTTCATGGATCCTGGTTAATGTCACTTGCCACTCAACTTGTTACCATGGCGGCAGTGCTACCCAAATCCCCTTGCATCTCTTCTTCTTGTGAATGTGTGAAAGTGGGTGTCACACACGGACACACGGACACACACACACACACACACACACACATACACAAGCCTGTCCATAAAGGGATTTCCCCTTTCCTTCCTCAAAGCAGTTGGCCATCCACACTCGTATTCAGTTCTGGAACATGAGCGAGAGCACAGAGCTGGAGTGTGTGAGGGGGTGGAGGATGCGTGGGAGGATGATTATCAATAATCAATAGGAAAGATCATTCACAAGAGGAGCGAAAGCGAAACACAGACTAACACCAGGGCCTCGGCAAGAAACAAATGCCCACATGCACATATCACACACAGACACAAACACATAGGGATATACTGTGTGCACACACACATAAACACACAGAGACACACAGACATACACAATCATAAATACCCACGCGCAGAACACAAAAACACACACAGGGCACACACTCACTCACTCACTCACTCACACACAGACACACAACTACACATGCAGAGTAGGTGTATTAGGATCATGAATAGTGCTTTATGCCTATGTTGGTATGTGGGTGTAATTACTGGATTAAGAGAAGCTCATCCTACCTCAAGACAATCCCTACAGATTACACAACAATGCACACCAGTAAAGAAGACTACACTGGAGCCTAATGCTGCACAGTATTACACAGTAACACATGCCAAAGCACAACAATATATACAATAACGAATGACAAAACGGTGCTTATTACGTTCTTCCTGGGCACATTCTTCATTCTTCACCTTCACCTGGGCCCATTAATGCGTAATCCTGCAGTCGGACCACACCAAACCTCTAATGCTGCAGTAACACATGCCAAAGCACAACAATATATACAATAACTAACGACAAAACGGTGCTCCACAACATACACAACTAGAAGGGCTCTCCCAGAGCGCAGATGTCCACGAAGGCCAACATGCCCAATCTCACAATGTAAAAGAAAGAATATTTATTACGTTCTTCCGGGGCCGATTCTTCACCTCTCCACAAACCCTGGTAAGTTACTGCGTAATCCTGCTGACAGACCACACCAAAACTCCTTGGCAGAGGTAACAATCCATACTACAGCCCAACCGCTACACAATCACAAAATACACAACACTAGATAACATACCACAATAGCACATTGAAACAACCTTGTATTGAAGGTAAACCTGTAGTTACAATCCAGCTCAGTAATCCACAACAACAAATACGACAGGCATATCTCATAACAAAATAACAAACTATTTATAGACCTACACAACGTGCCAAAGTATATCACATAAATACTAATTAATTGAGAACCAACTAAAATACTCCAGTTGCATAACAATCCACAGTTGTGCAGTTACCATAAGAAAGTCTCACAGTAAAGATGAGAACATAATTATACATAACAATCATTCAGGATGCCATGCTCATCAACCTCTTTCAAGACAGCCTCAACCTTGCCCATAAAAAAGAACTTCTTTGCAAAATAGTAGTTCCCCTTAGAAACACTGAGGCATGAAATGAATAGTATGAGATAAATAAAACGTTGTTCAGAATAAAATAAGCACTAAAAAAGATTACTTGTGACACCTGCAGCCTCAATTTGTGCAGTGCAAAGGACCTGCCTGTGGCGATCACTGGAGAAACACCAGCCCGGACAAGGGAGAAGAGTCTTATTGGATCTACTTCATTCCACCTCACTGTGAACATTTTCATCTGCGCCTATTTTATTAAGAACCCTATAAAACTATGCCTGCCTATGAGCTATTACTTACAATAACTACTCGGGCGGGGGGGGGGGTGATGATATAGACATTATGCATGCAATACATTAAATAAATATCCAATGCCTCTCCCCTTTCAGTGCAATTAGCATCAAGAGAAGGGCTATTAGAATCATGAAATATGCACACAGACTGACCTTTCTAAAACACAAACTAATTAAAATGACTATCATAAATACCATGACCTTTCTGTCTGTGTTTTTAGGGCCGACTGATTGTAGGTGGGACCCAGTGTTATGTTTTATAGTTGGTGCAGGTAGAGGCTTTTGAGGAGATTCGAGTGGTTGTTTGAAGAAGGACAGGAAGTTCTAGAATCGAGCCAATCGGCGCTGCGTTGGTGTTAGGACACCACAAAGCACCAGACAAAACATTGTTTAGTTACGCAACAGAAAAACAAAACACACAACACACGGTCGAATCAACATGAATCGCAAAAAGACTGTATTGAGCGCAGGCCACGAGACGCTTCAGAACCTCTACACAGTTCAATACAGAAAAACAAACAAACATCAGAACCCAGCACAGCAAAGCACCGCACCGCACCGCACCGCACAACCTGCAGGCCCAAACAGCTGCAGCCTCCCCAGCTTTGAGGAGTGCCACTGTGAGAGCCTCGCATCTCTGTGTGCTCCCTGCGCTGATGATGACGGCATCGGGCCTAATTGCACTCCACTGATGCAGGGCAGGTCCTGGCTTTGTGTTGCTTTATAATGGCACGCAATCAGCGTGGCTCCGATTCACGCTCCGCATTGAGTCACTGCCAGAGAGATCTTAAATACAGGCCTTTATTACTGCCTTGCACTTCCATCGCTCTCTCCCTCCCTCTCCCCTCTCTCCAATAACACTCCCCCGTTCCACCGCCCACAGAAATAACAGAGGGAGAGGAGGAGAGAGGAAGAGAGAGAAAGAAAGAGAAGGGATGGGGGCATGAGTGGGAGAGACGGTGAAGAGAGAGATCATCATAGAGAAAAGAAAAACAGAAAGAAAGGAAGAGATGAAAGTGAGACTAAATGCGCGAGGAAGAGAAAACAGATTCTACTGGATATCTGGATGTCCGTGCATGTACACACACACACACACACACACACACACACACACACACACACACACACACACACACACACACACAAGCCTACATAAAATGTCTTTGCATGCAGGGAGACAATATGACAACAGACATACGCACACCAATGAACATGCACTTAATAACAATACACATTTGTACAACTAACACCAAGTGTACGAGTGTTGTATGTGTCTGTTGGTTGATATTTCATTGTGTTGGCTGAGATTATGTCCATTATTTCTCAATCATTTCAGCATACATCATTACGCAATGTGCTCCAGGGTTCAATTGCCTACATCATATCTACAGTGAAAGTGTGCATATCAGGTAAGTCACATACAATCAGGTACTTTCGTTAATTACTCCTTTAATACACACACACACACACACACACACACACACACACACACACACACACACACACACACACACACACACACACACACACACACTCACAGACACACACACACACACACTCACAACTGGTACTTCCTATACTTTTCTCACCCATATGAAGACATCCTCTCTAACTTGATAATGAGATTCTTTCACATACACCCAAACACACAAACATGCATACATTGATTAAACACACACACAAAAACACATAGAGTATGGGCAGATCGAAATGACCCCCAAATGACCACAAACATTCATACACCATGAGTATGCACACAGACACACACACATACAGAAAGAGACAGAGACAGAGAGAGAGAGTGAGAGAGAGAGGGAGGGACAGAGAGAGAGAGAGAGCGAGACAAACAGCTGCCTGAAATTCTCCTAGTGTCTGCAGACACCCAATCCCCCCCCATCAATAGGCCTTCTTTAGAAAAGAATCTTTGTAGATCCTTCCACGGATTCCTACTGTACAGAGTCATGGACAAACACCCAAGCACACACACAGACACACACACTCATACAGACACACGCAGACGCACACACAGACACACACACAGACGCACACACACACACACACACACACACACACACACACACACACGCGCGCGCGCGCGTGCACACACACACACACACACACACACACACACACACACACACACACACACACACACACACACACACACACACACACACACACACACACACAGCATGACAGCCAGTATTAAGATAGATGGCTGGCGGTCGGTCCTGCCCCTCCTATCAGAGCTGGGTCCATGTGAGAGTGTCTGTGGAAGTTCTCAAGCTGTGATGCTGTGTGTGTTCCACTGATCCAGCTGGGCCTGTGCAATGGACTGACCTCCCCCCCCATGGCCAGAGCACATGCATATGCCTTCACCTGCTCCCAACACCTGTTGAATCCCTGAAAGCCAGCTTCCACACGTCTCTGGCTTGTGAAGGGTTGTCATTCGTGATGAATGACGGGCGCTCTGACAGGTCTGTCTATCGTTTGCATCATGTACTGGCCCGACCTGGATAAGGCTGTCTGTCAACTGAATAATTCTGTTTCGTAAATCCCTCTGGATGCACGATTACATTTAGTTGTTGAGTTGTTTGGCTACCTAAAATATGTCATTTCAAAACCATAAAGTCTAAACATACACCAGTCCAAAAATGCCTTTCAGGCTCTCTATGCTGAAAGACTCTATGGTTGAAACCCCCAACCCAAAAATAACAGACCAAGGGCAAAACTGGTCGGTACACATAAGCCTATATACACTCACCATGTGCACATACATATAGAACACGCAGACATGTACCCTCAAAGAGTGACTTCATCACTACAGACAGCCACTCTTGACAGCCTCCATCCAATCAGTGCTCACCTTGTTGTAGACTCCCCAGGAGAGCTCGGTCTCGATCACCATAACAACTATGCCGAACATCCCGAAGATGAGTGCGTAGTCACTGAGTCGCTTGCGTTTCTCGAACAGGGCCCTCCGGTGGCCCAGCTTGTAACCGATGTTCTGGTTCTTGCGCTTCTGCGCTTTGGTGGAGGCGGCTCGACCAGTCACAGCCGCCGCTCTCCGCCCGTTAGTCCCGCCCCCTCCGCCGATAGTCGCTCTGCTCTCGGATAGGGCGTGGTTCTCGTGGTAGATTGACATCTCGTAGGCGTGGCCTCTGTAGGGTGAGTCCTCTTTGGAGGAGATAACGATCTCGGGCGGGTTCTGAGACGGGCCGAGCTGGGAGGGAAAGGAGGCGGGGGGCGGGGCCGCGGCGGGGACAGAGGAAGGGGCGGAGCTGGCCCCAGAGCCGCCGCCCTCTTTGGTGTCGCTGCTGCTGTCCGACTCTATGAGGTTGCGTCGCGAAGCGCTGAGGCGGCTGAGCGGCTTCATGACGCCGCCGGTGTACTTGCAGGAGCTCATGGCGATCTCGGTGAAGGGGTTGCTGTCGCGCCGGTGGACCAGGGGGCTGGCCTGCCTGTGCTTGCAGCCCCGCTCGCGCTCCCTCTCGCGCTCCCTCTCCCGCTCCGCCGTGGGCGAGTGCGAGGAGTAGAAGAGGGCGTTGTAGACGGGCGAGGTGTCGGCACTCAGGCTGTGCTGGCTGCCCAGGCAGGACGACAACGGGGTGCTCGTGGGGTGCAGCGCGTTCGGGATGGGTGGGGGTAGCTGGGGTGTCGGGGCGATCCCCGGAGATGAGGTTACCAGGGGCAAACGCGGGAGGGACGCCGGGAGCAGGCCAGGCGTTGTGGACGAAGGCGTGGTGTTGAGCCGCTCCAGGCTGTTGTTCCCCCCCATGTGGTTGGAGTGGTTCGCTCCTGGGTAGCTGCCGGTGATAGTGGGGTGGGCTGTACCAGCACAAGGCAGGGGGGGGCGCTGCTGCTGCTGGTCCTCGTCCTCACTCCCGCCCAACAGTGCTTGACTCAGGGAGGGAGGGGGATCCATGGCAACCTGCGAGCTCCACAGGAGACTTATGGCACACTGTCCTATACCTCTGGAGTTTGGTGGAGTGAAGAGTGAGAAGAGAATGGCATGAAGAAGAGGAGAACGAAGAAGGAGACAGAAAGAAAAAGGAAAGTAGGTGAGACAGGCAGAAAGACAGCAAGCAAGTAAGAAAGTATTAATTATGAGCCCTGAAACAAAGAAGGATGGTGAAGGCAGATAGGGAGAGATGAAGTGCAGAGAGATAGGGAGAGAGTTCGCCTGATGAATGAGGGATTAGGAGGGGAGGGGAGGGGAGGAGAGGGAAGGGGGATGTGGGGTAGTTGCAAAGTGAGGGAAGTGCAGAGGGAGGAAATGATGGAGGGATCTATGTTGGTCCAGAGAAAGAAAAACGAGCACATTTTGAGCTCATATTTCCTCCCCTACAGGATTCTGCAATCACTCTCCTGACACTATCCTCTCTCTCTCTCTCTCTCTCTCTCCCCCCCCCCCCCACACCCTCCCTCTCCTTCCAGCAATATCTGTCACACTGATATCACCCTAACACTGAGTGCAGCCTCTTATTAAGGAACTTATGCAATGATCAACCCCGAACACCCTGCCTCACTTTAAACAAAAACAACAACTGAGGTTATCAGCACAGCACACAGTGCGGGATCAAACGTTGCTTGTTTGTTTTTCAAATTATCGTTTGGTGTTTGTCTGTTCGATATTTTGAGTACTCGTTTTCAGTCAGGTTCACTCTCTCAATCCTTCTGCAAACCTCACCTCCGACACCTCCGTTTGTCTCTCACACTGACTCACTCCTACACCTCTCTCTCTCCCTTTCTCTCGTTCTGTCTCTCGCTCCTACCTCTCCTTTCAGTGTGTCTCCCCGTGCAGTTGTTGATTCAAAGGCAGGGCGAAAATATTCTTCCGCACTTTTTCTTTTTCATGTTGTCACGATCATTCCATCTTTCCTCATACGATGGTCTCCTTGCCGACAGGCTCTCCTAAAAAAAAATCGTGTTTGTTTCTCGGGGAAAAAACGCACCCTTTCTCTTTTCTCCGTATGAAAACGCCTTTATTTGGAAAGAAATTCCTCCGTTCTGTGGTAAAAAAATATCTCGATTATATGATCGACAGTAATAGACAAGTAAAAGAAAAAGAAAATTGGATACTATGAAATTAATGTGACAGCTGTTGCTGCGAAATAAGTACTAAATATTCGCCTCTCAAACGGAGCACTGGAACCGATGTTCTGAAATGTCCGCGTATGTTACAAAACAGAATATAAAGTGTTCGGCTGTTTAAATAGAGTTGATTTGCCGTTCCAGTCGTGGCAGATTTTCTGCCTTTCACTCTTGCGCTCTGTCGCTCACTCAGCGTCTCTGTCTCTCCCTCTCTCTCAACTTCACTCTCGCTCTTACTCTCTCCGCCCTCTATCTTCCTCATCCTTGTTCTCATTGGAGGAAGCGGAATGAATAACCGTTAGAGGAGCAATGCAAATTCTGGTTTCGTTTTAGTCACCTGTATGACCCACTGTTACTCTAGGTAGCCCGTCACTTCCAAGGTGTTTGTTCTTGAAACACAAAAGTCTTTTCTACATTTTAATAATTGTAATGTTTGAATATTTGTTCCTCAGAAATTATATCAGATGTTTTTATTATACAATGACTGATGTTGTAGCCTAATCTAAAAAGAGCCTTTTCCTAATCTACAAACACTGATACTTAGTGAAGGAATTAATGGAAACATCAAAACAACGAAGGGGCCAGAGGACCAACAAAGAGCGGTGAGGGTATTAAACTGCTTCCTGTAATGTTCTGACCTTAACTGATTCATTCCCATAGGATGTGTGGTCGGTGATGGCAGTTCCACTGAAATCTCACTCAGGATAAAAGTGCCGTCTCTGCTTTAAAAGCCTCACTGTGGTTGCTTGCTGTTCTGAGGAGTAGGCTCTTATGGAGCTCTTGCTAAGAAAGGTTGGCCTTGAACAGAAACACAGTGAGTAGGCTATGCCCATTAGGATCGAATCCAAGTGACTCGTCATGTCCCTGGGAATATTGTAGGGTTAGGGTTAGGGTTAGGGTAGGCCTAACACAAGTGGAAAACCGGGAGATCATTTGAGGCCATCAGAGGTCAACTATTAAGAATCTCACACATTTTTTCTCTCAAAGATTCACTATTATCTTATTTACTTAACATTTATCTTATTTACAGCCATGTGTCAGGTACATATTGCAAGATACCATAATCCGGATTTAAAAAGAATATAATATGCTACCGTTCACATGGTGCTTAGGGAGGAGATTAACGAATAACACGGAAGATATGAATAATGAAATCAGCGTTCCTGTTTCAGGGATAATTCTGGGGGATTTACCAGGGCTGTCACCTGACCTGGCATATGTCACCCGTCACAAGTGACCTTACAGCGCTTGCACACTATGGTCATGGATGGTAGTCATGGCAATTGTTAGACAGAGGAGTCAGACTTCAATGGGCATTAGGTCATGAAAGGGGATTTCAGTCAACACCTGTTGGGGTCTGGGTTTGGTGCTTTGGGCAGAGGCAAGAAAAGACAGAGGTAACAGTTTTTTCTTTCTAGAAAGATCCAATCAGGGGTTTTAAAATAGCAACTCAGAGATATTGTTGTGTGCATGGCAGGAGGTCACCCCACCCCTTACCCCCACCCCCTTGTGGAAAGACCAAGGGGTCACCCATGGAGAGAAGCTGACAGAAGTGGGCACAGCTGTCCACCTACAATTCAGGAATGGGGGAGGGGGGGG
>NC_137917.1:19511211-19528711 GCF_963457725.1 Sprattus sprattus | reverse complement strand
ATTTTGGGGGGCAGGTGCTCAAAAAAAAAAAAGGGCGCCCATCACCAAAATTATTAATGAAATAAAATCTCTCTCGCTCTCTGGCTTCCACTCCCTTAACGTCTGATACATCAAATGATGTCTGGGGTGACTTTTTTCTGTAATTGGTCCACCTCACCATGCTTGTGCATCAAATCTGAACTTGGGGAATACTCCAGCCACCCATTTTTAGAAAACCAATGCTTTTGGAATGACCGCCCTTCATAATTGTTTGGGAGGAAAAATTCTGGTTGTCGTTGTAAAACAGGCAAAACGAAAAGATACATAAATATCACGTTAATCAATGAGGGACAAGTATAGCATGACCCCGAGAGCTAGCATAGTTTACCTGCTATTTTCTAGCTGTGAATTCTCGTGACATTTAAAAACAAACATTCAACATACTCTCGAAATTGTTTAAACGGCATTTATACAACACAAAATATGCACTTTCAGACAAATAATGTCATTAAACCTGACAAACGTCAGTAAACAGCTGGACAATGCTTTGAAATCAAGTTAGTTGTCTGTTTATTTTTTTAGGAAACGTCGGACCAGTCCGGTTTTCAGACTATTGTTTTCAGCGGCACTAATGTTGTTAATTTATACAACGTCGGGGGATTGCACAAACACCGTCATTACCTGTTTGTCTGATGCAGGTCAGTGAAGAAATAGGCTGAACCTGTTGGCCTGCCGCTCAACATTGATATGGAGAATGAGGAGGGAGGGGCGCGGAGGGGGCTTGTGAGCACCGCAGATCATAGGCAAAGAATACTTATTCTATGTCTATGCCGCGGAGCATGTCGGGGGGAAATTCTCACAAGAACTCCAAATAAATGCCCCCTCAGATATCAAAACACATTTGGGGAAATTGATGACGAGAGACTAATTTGTATTCTAGAAATATTAAAAAAATTGGTCTCCAGAAAAAAAGGGCACTTTTTCTCAACCAGGGCACAAGGGCTGGTGCTTGAGCATCAGTTGGGGTCTATCTGTGCACGTGCCTGGATACAACCAAGCTGATCCCCCCCCCCCCCCCCCCCCCATTTATTAAGCTCCAGCTAAAGCACATTTTGTACAACAGTTCTGTAAAAATCTGTAAACTGCTATTTGAAACAAATGCTGGGCAGAAATGTTCTGGGGAAAAAAGCACTTGGGTGTTACTTAATGCAAGTGGCAACAATAAATGTTAAATTTAACAAATTGTGGTACCAAAAGTCTGTTACTCATAAGGCACTCATAACACACTAGACACCAATAACAAAACTATAAACAATATGTTTATGACTAATGGGGAAAATCTAAGTGAAATTACAAACATTGCTTCTCTGTGCATGGATTCACCTCCCCCTAAACTCATAAAACATGTTGCTTGTAGGCTTCAGGTTTCTTAATCGTTCAAATTTACAACCAATAAATTACATCATCCGTAGAAAGGAGAGATACACAGTCAGTATATTTGTCTTCACCGTCCAAACACAAGCAGAATTATAATGTTCATTATATGTTAAAACGTGTTCTAATTCTGAATGATGAAGATGACACTTCCTCAGAGACAGTTGGAGTGTGGGTGGAGGTTCTAAAGGGAAAGCCCATGGCCGTCTCTCTCTCTTTCACATAGATGTTTTTTTTCCCTCTTTCTTTTTTTAAGCAGTTGGACTGCAGCCTAGTTTCCTCAGAGTATGTTTGGAGGGATATTGTGTTGTTGATACGCTGTCTCGTATCTCCTGGCTGTTAAATGTGCATTTGGCTCGAGGGTAACTCTGCGCATGGTGCGACCACGCCGCACAAGCATGATCTATATCCAGGGTGCGATTTGTGAAAAAAACAGGGGAGGGGATGTTTTCTTTTTTTTTATCATGAAAAAACAAGAACCTAATAGGCCTAATTATTTTCAAGTTAACGGTAGGCCCTATTAGGTTTTATTTTGAACAGTTGAACATTTAATGCAAACTAAAATATATAAAATACATGATTTTTTGGGGAAACCCCCCCCCCCCCCACCGCTCAAATCGCCCCCTGTCTATATCCCATCCCCCTCCAGGGTCAAAGATTCTTCTGTGCGGGTGCTTCCTTAGGGCAGTTACGCCAGTGTGCTTTGAGTGCTGGATAGGTAGACGTGTGGCTGAGATATGAGTGCTGAGGGTTGGCCTGGATCAATCCGGAAACAAAGCAGCAGAGCCTTCCTGGAAGGTGTGCATCAGTCATAAAGGTCACTCATAGAAAAGCCGTCAATATTGACTCAATGGGGTGGAGTGTGTATACTGTATGTGAGTAAATGGACAAATGGGTAATGGGTAAATGGTGTGTGTGTGTGTGTCCAGATGCATGCTGCTTATGTTTCTATGGATATGTGTGTGTTTAGAATGTCCAGTTAGGCATGGTTGCATGTGTATATGTCTGTGTTGGTAACCCCAATACGCTGGCAGAGGATCCCTGCGGTATGAACACACCGACAGCACCAGAGGTCAGAGGTGAGAGGTGAAGGCCACCACACATGGAACATTCCAGAGTTGCCCTCGTCAGGTTAATGACTCCGCTCGCCTTGCCGTTATTCAGCTCTCTTTCCTGACCAATCCTCATTGTTTTCTGTTGTCTCCTGCCATACCTTGATGGATGTTCCATTCAATTTCCGTTCTTCTTTTACATCACGGCCCAAATTCCATCCCCACCCTCTGTCCAAACGGTCATCTTGGCAGAGCTGTTTCCATGTACTCACTACCAAACTCTCACATGCACACACACACACACACACAATTCCATTCTCCTTCATTTAGCAGCTTAAATTAGATTCAGACACGCATTGAAAAGCATTATTTAAATCATTACAAGCAAAACACACACCTATTATGCGATTAAGGTGTGGAAAAGCGTGACTGCTTAAATAAGTGGCATTGACTAAAAATAGTATAATAAGAACAGGCGGTGTAATGACAGTGATCTTTTCTAGATTAATACTATTTAGGCTTATGCTAGGTGCCTCAGTGTGTTATATGCATGCAGAATATGACACGTCTTCTGAGACAGTTGGTGTGTGGGAGGCTTGAAAAGGGAAAACCCAGACCTGTCTTCCTCTTTCTTCATCCCCCTCTCCCGCTCCCTCCCACGCACGCACACACAGGATGTATTGATCACTGCTTTAGGTGCCTGAGCCCTAGCAGAATAATACTTTATATTTCACCCTCTACACTTTTTTTTCTTTCTCTCCCTCTCTCTCTCTCACACACACACACACACTCCCCCTCTATCAGAGAGCACTCCAACTCCCAGTAGCGTGATCAGTTGGGCACCTACTCAGTCTCAGTCAAGGTTACAGCACAGGGAGCTTGCTCCTCACTGCCAAGTCTCTCTCTCTCTCCACAGACACAGAAGCGCCTACTCACAGCGGACTTTCCAGTCTAGCATGCCCAGGGAATGTAACCCTGTGACAGTGCGCGGATTTACCACAGGGGCAGGTGCTGCCTTGGACTCTGATGGTACCAGGCACGCGGAGACGCGGGGATCAAAGGTGGGAAGTGAAAAGGTGAAGGCTGCAATTCCGCACGGAACGCCAAAGGCTGACATTCTCTCTCTCTCCCATCGCCCTCACTGTGACGGCCAGTTTTTCACCTTCTCTGGACACTGTATGGAGGTATATTTATTTTAAGAGTCTGCAAATCGCACCACACACACATTATTTCCAAACACCTGACAGTTGCCTTGCAGACTAGACTATTGACTTATTCATTAGGCAGGAGCAGCCCTGGGTTCATGCATACATTTGTGATGAAGCTCATTTACCAAGGAAAGCATTCTATCGACTGTATCCACGTGTACATGACTCCTCCTACAGGCCGTGGGCTGTCACTACAACATCACTTCCATTCAATGACACACAAGTAGCCCCTAAATTCAGGATTACCTTCTCTGAAACCATACTGCTTGCTACGCATAATGGGTTTGTCCAGATTCATAAGGATAACAAGGCTACACCCACACACACACACACACACACACACACACTGCAACAGCTCCAAACTACAATTGACTATTTTTAGCATCAAATGTCTACTAAATAACAAAGATAAACATATATCAAAAGAGAAATAAATCAAAAGTACTCAGGGATCGATCCTGGTTTTCAATCTGTTTATTGCAGGAGAAAACCTCACGCTGCCTTCACAGTTTAGAATACTACAGCTGTAAAGATAAGAGATCAGACCAAATATCAGTATAGTGAACATTGAGCAGCATTAAAAAAAAAACTAAACTTAATCAGTGGTGTCTGTATAGGGCATTAGTGCAGAAATGCATACACACCCCCCCACACAACATTTTGAGCATTGGTATGTAGCCCAATCGCCGCACATGGATTAAAAACTCTCAAGTTGCTGGTGTACCGTATGAGTGGAACCCGTTTGAGCGCACACTCGTACAAGTGAGGGGGAAAGAGCAGGGAAGGCTTTGAAGAGATCTTCATGTTGATGGGAAGGAAAGGGTGTTTGAGACCCTCCCTTTGAAGATGTGCTCAGTGCTGAGCCGTGGGACTTTCGTGTGTGTGTGTGTGTGTGTGTGTGTGTGTGTGAGTGAGTGTCTGTGTGTGTGTGTGTGTGTATGTGAGTGAGTGTCTGTGTGTGTGTGTGTGTGTGTGTGTGAGTGAGTGTGTGTGTGTGTGTGTGTGTGTGTGCGGGGGCGGCAAAGAGGAAGAGCTGCTCTTTGAACGCAACAGCCATTAACTCGATTTGGACTTCAAGATAGGATTCCTCTTTTCTTGGGTTTTGCTCTTGACTGGCAGACTGCATGTGTGAAGGCTTGTGAGTGTGTGCAGGCATGTGTGTGTGTGTGTGTGTGTGTGTGTGAGTGTGTGAAGCCATGCGAGTGTGTGCATGTTCACTGATACTCTTCTTATGGCAGGCCACCAATATGTTGCCTTCATTAAAAAAGAAAAAGAAAAACAAAACAAAAAAAAATCCTCAATATTTAAAAAAAGTTTAACAATATAAAACATGTCATTTATCTATAAAATATATACATACAATATATACATTTACATAAACACACAAATCCAAATATATATATATATATCCACACACACACACAAACAGTGCCGAGGGTATATATAAATAGAGGGTATATATCTGTGTGTGCATGTATCTGTATGTATATTATGTATACAATTTCTTGCACCTTCTGTCAAAATGAAAGTTAACGAAAAAAAAAGAAAAAGTGTGTAAAACATATACAGTAACAACAGGCGGAAAATGACAAGGCTGTGGATTCAGAAGGAGTAGCCAACACTGATGGACAGCTGGAGGTGAAGAAACATAGGACCCTGGGGATGGAGCTGGGAACCAGACATCAGACAGAAAGAACTTACCCATTAACACTGAGGCGTTTAAGAACTAAATGCAACTATGGATGCTAAGTTTTGTATACCTCTGCTATGAGATTATCAACAGCATACTTGTTCTATGATTGTATATAAGAGAGAGAGAACCGCGATCTCTACAAACAAAGAAACTAAAGAAAGCTCTTTCAGACATTACCCCCCTTTTAAGTATCTAATTCGTTAGCTTGCCCACTAGTCGCAGCTTGCCTTACCACTGCCAAGCCTGTTTTCTATGCAGTTTGGTTACTGTGACAACTCCCCCGGAGTGATGATGTCAGGGGTAAAGCCCCCCTGAGGAAATTAGTCTACCCTACCTCCCCTCTCTTTCTTTCGACCCCCCACCCCCCCCCCCCCTTCAACTCCAATCACTCTAGTATGGATGTCACTTCCTGCTGGCTACTCCTCTCTTCTTGCAACTCACTCATCCCTCTTTCTCTCCCCCCTCCCCCCCTTCCACTCCAATCACTCTGGTAGGGATGTCACTTCCTGCTGGCTACTCCTCTCTTCTTACAACTCACTCATCCCTCTCTCTCTCCCCCCCCCCCCCCCCCCCCCAACTCTGGCTTCACTGGCTCTGATATGCTGCGCTGTAGGGGTGGGCACTGCTAGCTCCATCGGGGGCGCCGTTGCTCTCGTGTCCCTCGAAGCTCTTCTCCTCCAGGGGCTTGCCAATCCAGGCCCCGTAGCCCTGCTGGCCGAGCGCCTGGAAGAAAAGTCCCTTGGCCTGCTGGAAGGGCCCGGCGGCCATCTTGGCCTGCGCGTACGAGGGCATCGCCATCAGGTCTGTGCGGCCGGCGCGCTGGCACAGCTCCTGGAAGGCCCGGAAGAGGCTGGACTTGGACACGCGGGAGATCTCCAACTTCGGCCTGCAGATGGGGGCAGGGGGGGGAGGGATATAAAGCAAAAGAGTGCAAGAGGGAGACACAATTGAACGGAAACAGCAGTGAGTGACAGAAAGTGAGACGAATGCATTTCATTCCACATAACTCCCTCCACAGGACCGATTCAAGCAGACGCTCATCAACAACTGTTACGGCAATATTGGAGAGAGCAAACGAAGAGGCGCTCACCCGTCCACTTTGCCCTTGGTCCCGTCCAACACCTCCACACTTAGAAGATCCGGCTGACTCCAGTTCACACTGGACTCCTTGGTTTTACCTGTGTGACGTGTGGAGTCATACACACTCACCCTCCCAACCTGACATGACAAGGAGAGAGGGGACGAGAGAGAGAGAGTGAAAGACAGAGATGGGGAATGGAGGGAGAGAGAGATGGGGGGAGGGAGAGAGAGAGAGAGAGAGTGAAAGACAGAGATGGGGAATGGAGGGAGAGAGAGATGGGGAGGGAGAGAGAGAGAGAGAGAGAGAGAGTGAAAGACAGAGATGGGGAATGGAGGGAGAGAGAGATGGGGAGGGAGAGAGAGACAGAGAGAGAGAGAGATAGAGAGAGTGAAAGACAGAGATGGGGAATGGAGGGAGAGAGAGATGGGGAGGGAGAGAGAGACAGAGAGAGTGAAAGACAGAGATGGGGAATGGAGGGAGAGAGAGATGGGGAGGGAGAGAGAGACAGAGAGAGAGAGAGAGATAGAGAGAGAGAGTGAAAGACAGAGATGGGGAATGGAGGGAGAGAGAGAGAGAGAGAGAGAGAGAGAGGGGGAAAGAGAAGAATGGAGGGAGAGAGAGAGAAAGAGAGAGAGAGAGTGTGAGGGTTAGAAACATGGAGTAAAGGAGAGACCCTCTCTAAAGGTGGCTTTAAGAAAATCTGTCTGGTCTTCAAAACAAACAACGAAAAAACATGATTAGCGTCCCAATAATGGAATAGCACCGTGTCCAGACAGAGCCCTGGGGAGTATTCGTCTGTTAGTAAATTGAGAGTCAAGATAAGAGAATCCATCTTGGAAAACACAATCAACTTCAGACGACATATCTCCCCTCTGGAGAGGGACTTTTGACGAGTTGCTCTGCCGTTGGACTGAAGCCATGTGGGGACAGAGCCCAGCCACCGTAAGGGCCCTGGGAAACTCCAGGGTACCACACGGCAGTGGGTGCTTTTCATATCTACCGTTTGATCAAACCGTCTCATCCTTAAATGACATGCCACCCGCATTTTATTCACATTAGCATTGTTGATATTCATTTTAAATGAGTCTTTTGATGACTTATTAGGGCCTAATTGGTTAATATCTGGAATTGATTAAAAAAAAAAATCTAAATAAATGGAAAACAAAAACAGACAGTCATGGATGAGCCTGGTCTTTTTTTCCACTGTCTGCATAATTGGAGAGGTTCAAAATAAAAACATTTTAGATGAAAATGCAACATGATTCTTCCCAATGACTGCATCGATAAACAAAGCTACGTGACCAGAGGTCAGATTAGCTAATTGACATTCAAATCAATCCATCAACACAAACGATCAAGAAAGGAGGATGTCGTTTCCACCCTAGTTCCACCACACCACTTCCCACAGGCTAAATGAGTCTTCTGCACCATTTTGTCAGTGCAGCATCAAAGCTGTGGTACTGATATTATTATAATCTAAACCTGAACACCATTTTCAGTGAGGCACGCTGCATGAGTATTCAGTAGGGGTGCATATGCACCTTGATCATGTGATGTGTGTGTGTGTGTGTGTGTGTGTGTGTGTGTGTGTGTGTGTGTGTGTGTGTGTGTGAGAGTGTGTGTGAGAGTGTGTGTGTGCTTACCTCTGGATGATTTAGAGTGTACTGTGGAGGCAGGGTCTTTAGGAATGCTTCACTGTCTCTGGCCAATCGGCAGCAGACTGCTCGGGTCAGGTGACCATGGCTGTACAGGTAACCTAAAATCAGAGTAAACTTAAATGAGATGTTGATACATACATACCTTCCCCCCATATCCTCCTTCAGTCACCCATGTTGATACATACATGCATTAATCCCATATCCTCCTTCAGTTAGCCGTCAAACCACCCATGATTCATTAGACACCTAATTGCTTGTACAGAAACCAGTCAAACAATCTGTATGTGTCTTGTTTGGTAAAGTATGCCCTCGTCAAACTGTTAAATTATTAGCAACACCTCCTATGCAAACAAACTGCTGTAATGAATTCGTAGCCAGACGTTATGCCATCATTCACTCAAACACATTTTTTAACTGCTTTGTCTTCTCCATAATAAAGGAGTCCGTGCCGTCCTGGCAACCTACTCTTGTCCTACAAGTGTTTGTATGGGAGACCACTGACCTACGCTTCAAGCGGACAAAGGCACAGAGAGAAGATAAGAATATAACCGACATTCCAAAACTTCGCCAACATTTCCAGGGTAGATTGCAGAAATGAGACACTCTGGTAATCACCAAATTCTAACCAGCACTCATTTAGGACATTAGCGTAGCTATGTCAGTTATCGGACATCGTGTTAAACATCGGCCATTCTGTTAAACAATCAAAATACTACATTTAATAATGGATTCACATGACAACGCGAACGTTTGCCGATAACACACGGCATCCGATAATTAACGCCAGTACAATATTTATTAGGTTAACGAGCAGTGGATGTGGCCGGTGGTAGGCCTCGGGCCTCACCCAGGGTGATGGTGCTCAGGTAGATGGGGTTCACGAAGTGTGACAGTAGCGCCCCCTGCAGGCCCAGCACATTCCAACGCAGGATTTTGTCGCTGCAGCTCATGGTACGGAGGCGCTCGCCATGCTGGATGCCGTCCCACGTGGGCACGATGGCACTTGATTCCACCGGGATGGTGCCCTCACCTGGGAGCCAGAGAGAGAGAGAGATTTTTTTTGATTTTATAAAAAAACTTTTATTTTGTAAACAGTAAAACCAACAGTATTTTACACCTTATTCAAAACAAAACGGAAATAGAAATCATCATCAAATGAGCACACAGTTTTTTCACAGAAAAATTTGCCATTGGTTTGCAAAAACAAAAATCACTGTACATTATAATAACACACAATTGAAACCAGGTTCAGTTATTCCAACACAGGAGCAAAAACAATATTACAAGTCATACAAAACCCTTCCTTACACAAACAGATAAACTAAGTAGGCTTAGTTGTTTTATCACGCAACTTTTTCCTCAATTTGCCCAATATTTTCCGGAGACGAAAAACATCATTATCCTCAAATGCACCCTCCCTCATGAAACAGCCAACATCATTAACAAACTGCGAGCAATCAGGAAAAAACGTTTCCACCTGCACTTTCCGCAACCCTTTCGTGTCGCGTAGGAAAACGTTTATGCTCTGCAGTATATTTCGTGTCTTCGCTGGAGAGCTGTGCCTCTCCCTGCGAACACTCGGACCAGTTTGAGTCAATGGATTCACAATCGCTATCCAGATTACCACTCGTGTGTGCGTCTTTTTTCACTTTAGTCCCGGTAACCTCCACCGGGTCTATTTTTCTCTTCACCGGTACTTTGAAGACTGGGTCTATTTCGATAGCCTCAGCCTGAACCACCTCCACTGACGGTTGAGGCACTGTCAGTGTCTTTACTGAATGCCCCTTCTCATTCCCAGTTTCACCTGGTCCAGCCGCAGCTAGATTTGCCACGGCTGGCTCAATCACCACCGAATCACCGGCCACGGCTTGGGGGCCAAGCACAATCAGTTCAGCTACGGACTGAAGACCCCCCTCAAGTCCGCTTCCCTCGGTCCCATCCACCGAGGGTTCTACCTCAGTGTCTGGGGGAACAACTATGGGGGACTCGGCCACATTGGTTTTGGCTGGAGTGTCCTCCTTTTCAGTGCTGCCCTTTTTACCAGGACAAAAACGCCCAATGTGTCCTACTCCACCGCAACTGAAACATTTCAACGCAGTGTCTGACGTTGCATACACCACATAATCAAACCAGTCCACCCTTAATTTGAACACTAGCTCAATCTCCTCCATGCCACTATTTAGGACCATGTATGCTTGCCTTCTAAAAGACACTAGATGCCGTAGGAGGGGCGATTTACATCCCAGCGGGATTTTTCGCACAGGCGAAACCAGCTTGCCATAGCGTTGCAACTCTTTAACAATAAGCTCATCTTTGATGAACGGGGGTACATTTGAAATCATTACTTTCTTGGCGGGAGTACTGAGTGGGAGGACTGGCATGTAGGAGTCATTGAGTACTATACCCCTCACAATTACCTCATTAGCGTACGCAATTGTGCTGAGAAAAAGCACCACCGCATTGTTCATTCGTGAAGCCGACTTCACGTTATCGTGCCCAATTAAAATACCAACCGCCAAACTAACATTCTCCACACTTGCGGTACATTCAATTTTGATCCCGTGCTGGCGGGTTAGTTTGTCAAAATCCAGTGATATTTACAACACCCAGCTAAACCAAAACCCCAGTAGTTGTAAAACGAAGTGCCACCAAAATAATTAAATGACTTAACACACATATAAACAACACACAAAGGGAGAAAAGTTAGAAAGTAGCACTTGCTCCCTCACACTCACGCAGCTCAAACACGCACGTCCGCTCAGGTCGAGAGAGAGAGAGAGAGAGAGAGAGAGAGAGAAAGGAATTAGGTAAGGTAGGAATAAAGATGAGAAGACGACAGAGGATGTTGTTCGGAATAGGGTAGAGAGAGAGAGAGAGAGAGACAGACACAAGAGAAATGGAGATTGTGAGGAGAAAATAAGACAGGGAGGCAACAAATGAGCATTGTGAGAGAGTGGGAAAGAAAGCAGGGAGACAGACAGACAGACAGAAGAGTGAACATGATATGCTAAATGACTAGCGAGGTCCAACCCACAGAATGAGATCTGACCTATTTTCACACCTCCCCACCGATCAATACTCAGTGTGGTGTGAATGTGTTTCTGTGTGTGTGTGTGTGCCATGCGCATCTTGTCTGCTGCTGTGGTTTGTAAGACTTCTCATCAATCACAAACTCCCCTGAGGTTTTCCACACAGATGTGCTCTTCCCTCAGGAGCCGCTGAGCAGAAGACGTAGCATGGCAGAGGGGCAATCAAAGGACACGACTGGAGGTTGAGGGTTTTGTAGGGAGTGACCCATTCATACCGTTCTCCACTTTGGTACGCAGCTTGCCCTGCTTGGCGTTCTCGAAGAGCGGCATGTGCCCGGAGCCTGCCTCCGTGGCCGACTCACTGCACGACTTGTCAAACAACGCCCCGTCCCCACACGGAGCCGTGCTGAGAGCGAGAGAGCGAGAGAGAGAGAGAGAGAGAGAGAGACAGGGAAACAGAGAGAAAGCAGATATTATTAGAACCGTAAGGCCTACCAAGTGAGAGTGCTAAAATTGACACATGCACATATGAGTGTACTTGAGCATCTTGCTTTTTCGCTGCGGTGCATCCTTGGTCTAGGTAGACGTAATACTGAAATTGCACTTTATGTGGTCACTCAAAAAAGGAAATGTAGATCTAAGTGAGTGTGTGTAGGGTTGCTTACATGTGTGTGTGTGTGTGTGTGTGTGTGTGTGTATGTGTGTATGTGTGTGTGTTTGTGTGTGTCTAGACTCACCTGATATACAGGTGAAAGGTTATGTCAGGCTTGATTTTGAGCTTATTCTCCTCGCCGGGCTCAAAGATGCTCTCCTCTGAACCCTCCAAGTGCTTCATCAACTCACTGTAAAGAAACCTGAGAAACACAGAAGAAAATAGAGAGAGAGAGAGAGAGAGAGAGAGAGAGAGAGAGAGAGAGAGAGAGAGAGAGAGAGAGAGAGAGAGAAAGAGAGAGGTAGGGAGAGGGAGAGAGAACACTCCTTATCTACTGTACTGCAGGAAGTGTATTTATTCGCTCCATCAGACTAATACTGGAACATGACACCTAGTCTGTTGAACCACAAAAATGAGACAGGAGGGGGCAGAGCGAGAGGGGTAGAAGGGAAAAAGATATGGAGAGAGAGAGAGAGAGAGAGAGAGAGAGAGAGAGAGAGAGAGAGAGAGAGAGAGAGAGAGAGAGAGAGAGAGAGAGAGAGGCATGTGTACCTGATGAACCCTCGTCTGGATATGATTTCTGCGTGGCAGTCATTAACCGTGTCCCCTTTAAGACTGAGCTCCTCGCCTTTCACACAGCGATTCCCTGCACACATGAAAGGCAGCATTAGGTCTTATTTACTGTTTGGGAAAAGCATCGCCAGTCACGTGTCTTCAGAGAAAGTTTGCTCATGACTGTTGCTGTTCGACATCTGGGTGAAACGAAACAAAATAAAGATTTGCGTTTTGCATGTCATTGGCACCTACCTACCAAGACTAGAGACTATCCAGACTCCCTGCCAACAGGGAAGTCTTTGTGGGGTTTCACAAGACTCTTATCTCATGAATGCAGACCTCTGTGTGTGTGTGTGTGTGTGTGTGTGTGTGTGTGTGTGTGTGTGTGTTACCTGTTCCCAGACTGACGACGGTCCCCAGGTTGTCTCCCTTCCGCATGACGATGGTGGCCAGGATCTTCCTACCCAGAAGGCTGTGCTGTATGCGGGTAGTCAGCGCGTTGAAGCGCTGGTGGCTCAGCATGGCGATCTGATCATGGAGGGTGCTGCCCGTTACTGGCAACTACGGAGAGAGAGAGACACACAGACAAAGAGAGAGACACACACAGACACACACAAAGAGAAAGAAGGAAACAAAGAAACAAATGAAAGACAAAGAAAAAGGGAAGCAGAAAAGAAGACGCAAAAAAGCTAGCAAGAAAGACAGGTTGCTCATATCATCCTAATACTCAGTGTATGAGAGAGAACTGACACAAGTGTCCTTTAAGAACACCCACTCACTCATGTTACGGACACCACTGAACGTTTATTAGGCCCTTTACCTCACAGAGGGGAAATAAAGACTTATTTAGTGTGTGTGTGTGTGTGTGTGTATGTGTGTATCTGATAGACACATTACACAATGCTAATCCCTCACCCACACAGTCACAGCGGAGCTCCTCTGATCTTTCTAAATTACAGAACACAAAATGACATGGTGTGACACTCGCACAGACTTTAACAATAGCAGCAAGAGTGGTTTTAAGTGCATCTGTGCAGTCTGGACTAACTGGCAGAGTGTAGAGGTCTTCCTAACGGGGGTGGATATAACTCAAGTGTTTGAAGCATCTAAAAGCCTCTAAGAGCCACATTACGTATTTTTTTTACGTAGGTTATTATTTTAAATGACAAGAAGAGTGATGGAAGTCTGATAGCTCATTGTATGGTGACACTATAGTCTACAAAAGTCTTAAGTTCACTGAAAAACAGTCTGTGTCAAGAGTGGACTTGCCATGAATGAAACTGAATTGGACTTGTATTTGATTGATATAAAAACTAAAATAGGAACCCCCCCACTGCAGGGATTTTATTGGCATGTATTCTTTTCAAACTACTTCTTGCATGTAGATACATCTGTATTGTTTTACCTCTGCAATGAGCTGCCCCAAAAACACCCTATTTGATTGATCACCCTCAGAGCCTGTTTACAGGCCTTCATTACCAGCTGACAAACACCAATTACAACTGATTGATGGGTCATTCTGTTCCAACGTCAAGGTGATTAAAGTTCAAGGTAAACTATAAACTATGAGTGTGTGTGTGCGAGAGAGTTGGGTGTGTTCGTGTGTGTGTGTGTGTGAGTGTGTGTGTGTGGGAAAGAGTGTCAAGGTGTGTCTTGAGTGACTGTATGCAGAGGGAGGGGTTTCCGGGGCTATGTGATGCTGTGAGTGTGTATGTGTGTGTGTGTGTGTGTGTGTGTGTGTGTGTGAGTATGGGTGTTTGAGAGGGAGTGCGAACATGAACTGAAGTGTGTAGTGCATTATGCAGAGGTGTGTGTGTGTGTGTGTGTGTGTGTGTGTGTGTGTGTGTGTGTGTAGGGCGTGTGTGCGCACCTCTGAACTGTTCTCTCCCGTTCGTGCGGCTTTCTCTGCCTCTCCGATGAGAACCCTGAGCGCCGCGTCGGCCGCCTCCTGCTTGCCCTGCTTCTTGTTGCTGGCACACACCGGAGGGAACCAGCGGCCGCCAAGCTTGGCTTGATACGTGAACCTGAGAGCGAGAGGGAGAAAATTAGGAGCAAAAACATCCTTGATGGCATTCAGCTGTGACTGAGTGCATTACACATTCTCAAAACCACAGATTGCGTGTGTGTGTGTGTGTGCGTGTGAGAAAATGAAAGACTGCGTGTGTGTGTGTCTGTGTGTGAAAATGATTGACTCTGTGCGTGTGTGAAAACGATTGACTGTGTGCGCGTGTGTGTGAAAACGATTGACTTTGTGCGTGTGTGTGTGAAAATGATAGACTGTGTGTGTGTGTGTGAAAATGCCTGACTGTGTGTGCATGTGATATGAGCATCCCGCTGAGATCATGATGAGAGTTGAGGTCCTCCATGCACCATTACCCCCCGTCATGGCTCCAGCATGTGGGTGTGTGTGAGACTGAGCTTCCAGAGAGGTTTCCTTTCTCTGTGCCGTTACGACCCCCCTGTGACTGTGTACACGAGTCTTCTGGACAGCACTCCTATAGAAGTTTAGTATATTTCTGTGTGTATGTGTGTGTGTGGTCCATGAAAGGTGCTTCAGCTGTAGCCAGTTCCAGATCAAGATGTCCGACCCAACTGTTCCCAAATGCTTCTTGTATAGTGATTGAATTCCTATCTAATATTTTTCTCTGTTCTTTTAGCTGATCTAATGCACTTCACCTTTTTAATCTTTAATTGTTCTATGTTCTTTCATCTGTTTGTAAAGCACACAACTACCAATGTGTATGACATGTGCTATATTAATAAACTTGCCTTGCCAATATGAGTTTATTAATGAATTTGAGTGAGTGTGTGTGTGTGTGAGCGAGAGAGTGAGTACGTGAGTGAGTAAGCGAGTGTGTGTGTTTTGAAAAGGCGGATAATCCAGATACAGAGTGTAATTTCCCCAGAGTGTTTTGGGTCAACCACCAGGCTTTACTTGTTATTAGCTATTACAGGGGTTTTCAACCGGTTTTGTCCCAGGGACCACCATTCTGACTAGTAAGTAATCCGCAGCCCACTGATGTGCCAGTGATTCCCAAAACATTTTAGTGCTGTACCTTTTTTTTTTCCGCCGCCACCCCCTCCCCCTGCACACATATTCTGCCTATAACACTTAAATATGTGAAATTATCAGGATAGATCGCTAACGGCCGCCGCCACATTCTACAAAGCACAGGCTACCATAGACTGAATAGGTAGGTGCACCTACATTCTGGCAGCGTAAATCTCCTTTAGACATATTTTTCTTATTTTAGATATTTTCCACAATATCAAGTAAGATAAGAGTAATTTGGAAATGTGTTGAAATATCAAAGCTAATTTATAAAAATAAAAAAGGTCAATGGTGAACCCTGCAATGCAGTCGCAGACCACCGGAGGGCCGCAGACCTCCAATTAAAAACCCTTGAGCTATTAGAAGAGACAAAAGAGAGCATGTATGTATGTATGTGTGTGTGTGTATGTATGTGTGTGCATAGGCACGCATTGTGGTGCGTGTGCATATGCAAGCAAATGGTATTGTGTGTGTATATGTCAAAGGGTAGGTGTGCTTGTGCTCCCATCAGTGGGAAACTTACGCTGATTGGTAGAGATACAAAAATTAGCTAAGTCCCTCCAACCTGACAGCAGCCACATAGGCTAGTTAGTAACCACACTATTTAGTGAGGCCCCCTGACCAGTGGTGTAGTGGTCCCTGGAGAAGTGGGTATACTCTTAACTTTGTAATTTCTTTAAGCAGCCCATACAGCACAGGATAAACGCCCTGTTTTGAGAAGTGGGTACACGCAATGCTGACTGAAAAATAAGTGGGTATACTCCGTGTACCTGCGTATACCCTGGACTACATCAAATTCAAATTCACCCACTTCTTCACAAATTCATACGCCTCTTGCGAGCAGTTGGTGCGTATATATGAACACGTGTATGAGAAGATGGATACCCGACCCGAGCCCGTCGGAACATTGAAGATAACAGCCTGCTTCCTGTTGCGGGAATTTGTTTATGTCCAAGCTGTGACATCGCGATAGCTGGCGGCAAACTGGCATCGTGGAGTGGAGGAAGTTTAAAACAAACGGTCATCTGGAGAGTTTTAAACGATACTAAACAAAGGGAAATCTACTGTATGGGGATATATCTGCTTTGTAGTCGATGCGGATTATAATCTGAGAGTCTGTTGGATATGTCCAATGTAAGAAGTATGATTTTTTTTTTATGAGGTATGATTGCTGCCGTCCTCTTTCTCACAACAACATGGATTAACCTTGATGGTTGGACTTTGTAGATAATTTTATAACGAATGTTGCCGTGCACTTAAAGTTTTCAAGAAAATACTTTCAATGGTAAGACTTGTGTGTTGTGCCTCCTCTAGTGTAGCATATAACGCAAGTTTTATTTAGGTATAGGAGATGCCTTGTGTGTGTAATGTGTAGGCTATTTCATTCCTCTCTTGCAATGTGAATCTTTTTATTTATATATGCTTATTTGCCCTCGTATGCGCGCTTGTGCGTTCAACAGCTCCTGTTTGTGTGAGCAAGTGCATTGACTCCGTAGGGCTCGGACAAAATATTTGAATGGCTGTCGTCTCGGGCCGGGTTCGGGCACAACTCTGTCGGGCGGGTCGGGCTCGGACAGAAAAATTCGGTTAGATCCACCATCTAATGTGTATGTAGTATGTGCATACGGACAGGTGCAAATTGTGGTGTGTGTGTGTGTGTGTGTGTGTGTGTGTGTGTGTGTGTGTGTGTGTGTGTGTGTGTGTGTGTGTGTGTGTGTGTGTGTGTGTGTGTACCTGGGCTCGTGCGGCGGACCACTCTGTCCCACCAGGCGGATCTCGGCAGCAAAGCCCCGTGCGCGGGCGTACTCCAGCAGGCCCGACACAGCGTTGTTGTTCAGGTGGTTGATGAGGTCCCCCACGCCGGCATCGTGTGCCCGCTGCAGCTCGGCCGCGCTCAGAGGGGGCAGAGACGGGCACGCTGGCAGAGCCGGTGTTTGCATAGCACCGCCGGCGCTGCCGCCAACCTCTACGCTGGGCAGGAAGCTGGGCTGAGGCTGAGGGAGAAAAAGAGAGAGAGAGAGAGAGAGAAAAGTGAGAACGATATGATGCAGATACAGAGGGAAGAGAGAGAGATAGAATTAGATAGTTCCCTTGCACCTCTTAAACC
>NC_137917.1:19478711-19506211 GCF_963457725.1 Sprattus sprattus | reverse complement strand
AGAGAATGCGAGGGACCTCCAAATGGAGATGAAGGGCCAGGACTGGCAGGAAGGGGAGAAGTGGGTGGGTGCCTGTCATAGAAGGAGTTTGGGTTTCGTTGCTTCGGGGCAAAGGGCGGGGGAGTGTGGCCGAATCTGGCTTTGCCTGGGTAACGAGGCTGGGAGAATCGCTGGTGCTCTGTGGGGGGCCCTCCTCTACCTCTGCTCATAGCTCAATGGGCAGGGGCAGGGGGGCGCAGGGAGGCACGCACGGACCGGGCCACAGGAGGACAGCTGAAAGTGGCAGCCAATGGGCTGGGCGGTCAGACTGAGGCAGCCTTCACCTGAGTGAGCGAGAGTGAGTGTGTGTGAGAGAGAAAGAAGAAACAGAACAAGAGACAGACAGACGGATATACATATAGAGAGAGAGAGGGGGGGAAGGGGGATAAAGGATTGTTTTTAGCATCCTAAAACCCAGCGTGTGCAAGTGCTTTTCTACCATGGTCCTCCAGTAACACACACTAACTCACGTTACGGTCACAACCGCATTTTTATGAGCCTCTGTGCCGGCACAAGAGCAGTAACTTTATAACCTGGCGGGAGACAGGGATTAATAATTCATGTTTGCTGTGGCAATCCCATTTCATTTCTGGCCTAACCGAGAGTTTGTGGATAATTCAAGGAGAAGGGAAAGTGAGACAAGTCCAGCTAAAGAGACCAGCATTTATGTCAAGGACAAACCAGCTTGCATGAAAAAGGGACGATGGTTCACAAGGTAGCTTCGCTCCCTCAGAGATTATTACAATGCAGAGAAGCGTCTGACTCACACTTCTGAAACTGGACCAAAAGTCTTGTTTAATGAACCCATTCTTTAATTCAAATGTTAAAATTAGGATTAAAACTACTGGATAAAGTACTGCATTATTAACAGTTTACACTTAATATTTCTCATATGATACCAAGGGCAGTTTCTATGACAGCCTTCTCACGTATCACAGGAGGACCCCACCGTGACTTCGGGTGATGCAACACTGAGGGTGGCCAAAAATGTCACAGCGTGAACACTTACACTATAAGATAAAGATAACATTATATGACAGTAAGAGCTGCCTAAAGACAGGAGCCACAGAGTGACTCACATTGACCATATCACGACAGAGCGCATAACCACCAGAGACTCAGGGTGCCTGCACACTTTAGCCCAAAAATGAGGGCAGCTTTCAGTTCTGCTTTAACAATACAAGAGCAGCCAAACTTAACCTTCGTCGCATGCGTTGTGGCTTAATACTATAAAGAGTACAAAGTTAAACGAGTGTCAACATTGCCTGCATACATACCTCAAACAGAGTAATTGCTACAGTAAAGAAAAAAGACGATTCCAAATGTGTGATATCCATGTTACCAAATAACTTGTTCAAGTGCTGAAGCCACCATAATCGATTAACTACTGTAGGTGAGAAAACGCTTAATCACGAATTATCAACACAACAATTCGAAATTCAAAACAGATCCAAAGCATTTCTGGCCAAAAAACAACGCTTCCTCTCGATGATGCGCCGCAAGGTTCCTCGTGGTGAGCAGTACAATACACTCGACGTATTACTCTGAAGATGCCTGGAAAGTCAATAACTGCATTTGCCTCTCAAACTAAACAACAGCTGCGATGTGTTTCTCGCCGTAAGAGAGGAAAGACATCTCAGAATTGACATGAAACACAGGGAAACACGAATTCTTATATATGGCGCAAGTTTGACGACTTTTTACTTTCGTTTTCCATTCTCTCAAAAAGATCAACAAAAGCCAATGGGAAAAGATGCTACTAAAACGACCATCGATAGATGGCGTAAGAGTGACGAAAGGTTTCGATTTTATAAATATGTACACATTAACTAAGACTGATTAGGATTACTAAGAGTAATCGAAATAAACGACTACAATACTGCATACGTTTGCATCAGCCCACATCTAAATCAAGCTGGACAGATGACCGAAACCGACGGTCAAGAAAGAATGGGTGGTAGGCTACTACACAAAAAACAACCATTGCCATGTCCTGTAGGCTTAAATCAACACAGTGTTACAATTTACCACTTACCACTCTATGTTTTAAAACGCAACTACTTTTGGTATGTTTTTTAAATAAAAATTAAAAAACACGACTTTGCCAACAATTTTCCCGAAAGAGAACAGTGAGCATGTCATCAAGCTTTCATCAGTGCCAACTGGGCTGTTGGTGATGGTTAGAAGGTTTCCCCATGCTATTAAGGAGGTTCACTAGCTAGTTTTAGACCAGAACTCCATAATTTGCTTTAACAAATAAGCTTAAGTGGTTTATGGAAATTAGACATGTAAAACGGAACAAGACTTTCAAATTAATATTATTCATCCAGATCGCTGCAAAGGGGGACTTTAACTTTGAGGTGGGATGGGTTTACAGATAAGGATGTGAGGAACGGTGGCATCATCGTTACATATTGTGTTTCACGACGCTCTCCCGGTGGAAGGAAAAGGAATCTCGACCTTTGCCCCTTTCGCATACATATTTAATACATTTCAACTATGGCTATTCAGTAGGATACCGTAATATGCAATACTCTCTGGTGCTTAGAAAAGCCAAGACTGCATCAAATAGCCCTCGTCCATCTCCACTGATTCAGAAACCGTGTGATCGTGAAAAAATGTACTTGATGTCGACTTAAGTAGAACCCTGGTGTGTTGAGTGTGGTGCTGATAGTCGTAAGTTATGTAAACGCTCTTGACTTCCCCAGTTGACTTCACCTGTATTCATTTTCTGCCCTAATATCCCGCCGCTCTCCTAACATAATCACATGTCCTGGTCACATTTGAAAATTCCACTTAGATTGATCTCTGATGCAACACTACGTAAGCCAATGCTCACAACGAGGCGAGCAATAACTTGCTATCCATAGGTCGGTGTAACCGTTACCTGCCCTCCACAGAATATCAACGCAGGTAATTTACACCGTACACATTAAACGAAAAGGACGAACGCATGCATTTGCTCACAATTCGAGGTTCAACCGTTATAGATGGTCCACATTCCTCTACCCTTGAAAAAGCGTCCCGGATGGTTGCCGCAATTACCAGGACTTGTGCATGGGTAGCTGATACAGTCGAAGCTCAGTAATGACAATGTTATTTTAAGCGCACTAGCCATGTGTTGGGTTCAGTACACATTAGCCTGCGGACCGCTATCGTTACTATGGGAAGGATTTAACGTCTCGTTATTGGTCTGGTAAACTGCATGTTCGTAAGGTAGCTGTTGTTGCTTATGGGAATCAACAAGCATTAACATTTGTCACCTTTTCATTTCAGGCTTTACTTTTAGTGGAGTACACATAGACGACAAACAAGCTTAGCTTGCTAGGTATCTCGCAGAGAACAGCGATGCAGCTGCATCATTTTCGTATGTACTCTGTTAATTATAATGTAATGAGCTCGAGGGAGTTAAAAGTGGCAATTAGACACATTCAAGAACATGCATGCAAATATTGGTGTTGACTGGTTCAATTACTTACCAACGTCTGCAGTGTCACGATTTCGTACTTGCCCACGGCAATAAAAATAAAGCACGGAGATCTTGCTAATGCTATGCCGTTGGTCTGTGGCGTCATATTAAAGCGCCAACAGACGCTTTGTAATAGCGTCTTTACGTTATCTTGTTCCTTGTTTACGTCTGATATGTTGGTTTCATCTTTTATATGACCTGTGTTGTGTTACTGTTTATTCACATATTGTTCAGTCACTGAGTTAGTTAAATATTAGCTGACTATAAAGATATTTCGTTTAATTGAATGAACATGCGACATCATTGATTAATAATACATAAAGTCTCTGCTTCAGACAATTAAAACCAAACAATTATAAAAGACCTAAGCAAGGGTTATTCTTGCATACCCACTTTTTACCGAAGAACAAATAAACACCCCACAGACAGCATGAAGCCAGGTTAGGTCATGGCTGACTGTAGGTGCTGTTACATTAGGCTAGTCTCAATAATGAAGTTACTGCCCGGTGATTTCCAGAAAAGAACATAGTGCTGCAAATAAAAATTCGACTTGATTACCAAATCTGTTGCTTCAATAAATTGTTTTATTTAAAAGAATATTTTACAACGTATCTATACACTAACCAAATAGGCCTGAACACTTCCATGAGGTTTTCAAAGACTATTCAGAAGCCAGTTCTTAAAAACATTTTTTGCTCTATTTGTTAAAGGCCGATTTTATTCAACAAGGTAATAGTGCAGAGTCCTTTAACATTTCATCAGACTTAAAATGTTTTTTTTTTTTTTTTTTTTTAATCCGAAGCATCTACAGTTTGGTTTCTAATACTGATATAAATTAAAGAGCAATCATTTTCCGTCAAGTCGCAGATGAAAGAGAGAGAGAGACAGACAGAGAGCAAAAGACAATCAAGTAAAAACAATAAGATTCAAGACGGAGTGGATGACTGAATTCCCCTACAGGTAGGCCTAGGTGAGGCACAGGGAGAACCGGCCAGCTTCACACGTCACATTCAGAGACTCTGCTCCCATTGGGTCTATACAAAAAGTGAGTGTTTCGTGAATACTCATGGAAGTCAATAGTTTCCCAAAATTGTGTCAGTAACATTCCCATCAAGTATGCATCAGCTAGATCACCGCTTATCTCTGTTGTTTTGGCAAGAGGGATAAAACAAATAACTGAGGTTAGAAGCCGTCTCTTCGTCAGTTTATCTCTGGTCAGAATGTCCATAGATTCCATTTTTATGGGAATACTAACGCTTGGGGGAAAAGTCCATGAAGGAAACAGCCTCTTCAACACACATTGTCAACTAACAGCTCTATGATGAGAGAGGTGAGAGAGCCTGTGTGTTGTAGTGTACTAATCATTCTGCCACACACCACAAATGCCATAAACCAGAACTAATACTAAATAACGTTACTGTAGTTCTATGACTAGTCGCAATGCCCATGGCAGCTGAATAGTTTGAGCAAGAAAACATACATTACACACATGTTGGTGTTCATTTCAGCAGGAACATAATACAATGTATGCTCTTTAAGGTTCTATCAATGACTATACAAAATAAAAAAAAATCTAAATAATTTACACAGATCAAATCGCACTCATTTTTCTCACACACACCCACCCAACTCATTGGTTAGGGAATAAAGAAAGAAAAAAAACACACACACACACACCATCAATGTTGAATTGCATCTGAATGCACAGAAATAAATCTTTAGACCTGTAGCAAACACTAAACCAACAGGCACAAAGTGCTGCCGGTTGCGACACTACCCAGCACCATGAAGGGAAAACTGCCTCCAATGAAATGATCTGAATCATGTGATGAGAAAGCCAGGAGTAAAGCAAACACACATTCAGATTTACATGGATAAGGTTATTGTTTCTGTCAGTCTTTCTCTCCCCACAGATGAAGCCCAAGTGGAAAAAGGCAGGCTCTTCTGCATTGATGAGCTCTCTCTTCTCTGCTTATTAAAAGCCATTTTCTCTGAGACGTTCACAATGAGTGTTTGTGTCTCGTTGTTCAATCAATCTCCTGAATTGCAAGACCTCAGGTGAGTGCCCTGTTTTAAATCACAACCAGGTAAAATTAAGTCCACCCAGTACCTTTCTCCAGTCCTTTTTGAAGCCACGACACGCACCAATCACACCCCGGGAGTTGTTCCTGCTGATCAATGACGTTATAATATCCATATCCTGGACCAATGATGTTGTAGATTTTGCTTCCCTCTAGTGTCCTATGTCCAGCAGATTTGGTCACAGTGCAAATGTAACACACAACCTGAGTCAGCCAGGCGACGAGTTTCCGTTTCTACCTTACTAAATAGTGTACCATCAGTACAAGGTACTGAGTGTAAGTCAGAGTCTCAGATATCCCACCAGTCAGTTGCAATGAGGTTAAGTGCAATGTTTGATAAAGAAATGTATGTATATTTTAAACCACTTTTAAAATAGAGTTTTTCTTCTTTCAGATGACTTTCATGTTAGGCATATATACATATATTTTTTTCACGACAATGCTCGCTTTAGTGTTTCATGTACTGTATATTTATATTGCGTTAGTGATGTTGTGTATTTTGTGTGTGTGTGTGTGTATGCATTTGTATGCCGGTGTTCAAGAGGTGATTATCTCCTCATTCAAGTGCCCCCATCCCTTCTGTTTCTCAGCAGCTGGAAGATATTCTGTAACAGAGGTATTGCACACACACACACACACACACACACACACACACAGATTAGCAAAATCAGCCAGCCAACCAACCAACCAATCAATCAATAACAAAAATAGTAGAAAGACAGTGAAGAGAGAGGCAGGCAAAGCCTTACCTTACTACACATACCATCTCTACTGCAGTTTTTATTGTCTTTATCAGTCACCTCCTCCTCCAGCTAAAGAGAGAGAGAGAGAGAGAGTGTGTGTGAGAGATACAGAGACAGAGAGAGTGTGTGTGAGAGAAAGAGAGAGAGAGAGAGAGATACAGATACAGAGAGAGAGAGAGAGAGAGAGAGAGAGAGAGACAGAAAACACAATCTGCTACAAACAAAAAACAAAATAGAAAAGGTCTGGCCTAGCATGAGTCTGGCAACATTCTTCTTACCTCTTTCCTCCACCTCAGTTCACAGAACACTCTCTCGAAGCACTCGTGCATGTAGTTGAACTAGGGAAAAGACAAACGTGTCATATAAACTACAGTAGAGGCATAGCATACTACACAATCATCTTCATTTCCTTGCTATGCTTGCACAAATGTAGGGCAAACAATCTCCATGTAAGCATGTGTGTGTGTGTGTGTGTGTGTGTGTGTGTGTGTGTATTGGCATGAGAATGGCCCATGTGTTTATGTCTTACTGCGTGCGTGCGTGCGTGTGTGTGTGTGTGTGTGTGTGTGTGTGTGTAATGGCATGAGAATGGCCCATGTGTTTATGTCTTACTGCGTGCGTGCGTGCGTGCGTGTGTGTGTGTGTGTGTGTGTGTGTATTGGCATGAGAATGGCTCATGTGTTTATGTCTTACTGCCTGTGTGTGTGTGTATTGATGTGAGAATGGCCCATGTGTTTGCGTATAACTGCGTGTGTATCTGTGTTAACTGAATCAGTTTTAAAACATTTCCCTGCATTTACTATTGAATAAATTGAAACGCGAGAAGCACATGCGCTCACATTTTTTAAATAAGGCTGTCATAAATACATGAGACACGTGCCAATACCTCTCTTAGTTTGGATGACTTGCCTCCTTGTTAAATGAACTGTTAGCTTTAGATATTGGAGCATTTAAATGCTTTAGTAAAACCCTGTTCCCAAGGTAACTTCCTTTGCTCTTATTTGGTTCAAGTGGTGGCTTCCCCATTAGAACAGGCCACAGGCTAGACATGTGAGTGTTTTGATCCAAATGTGAGTCTTACACCTGACACAACCAGCATTTAATAACTGAAGGGGTTGCCATGGCTAGTGAGTGAGGCAGCCGGGTGCAGCAGCTCTCCAGCGATCTGTGTGAAAAATGACTAGACTTCATGTAAGAGGGGTCTTACATAGGGGGTGAAGATCTTGACCCAGCGTGGCTTCTTCTCCCCGCGGGCGTACTCGAAGCAGAAGGCCATGCCCTCCTCGTCTGTGTCCCAGCGCTGCATCTCACTCCACTCAAAGGCAATCACCTGATTCTAAATATGTACAGTGTTTTCTTTACTTTTATTATTTTCTACATTGTAAATGTATATTCAAGACATTTAAACTATGAAAGAACACATATGAAATGATGTTCTAAACCAAAAAAGTGTTATCTACTCTTCAGACTACAACTAGTACTTAACTTGCACTTACAGCAGTTACATTCCTGCACTTAGTTTTTATAATCTTTTTTGTCTTTCTATTTCTTATGTAAAGTAGCATTTATTGTTACACATAGGTCTCTATTGCTCGTAACTTGACTGTTCTCTCCCTTGTACGTCCGCCCCCCACCTCCTCTGCACATTTCTCCCTTACTGAACTCCTCAGTGGTAATCTTGATCAGCTGAGCACACATAGCTATGAAGATGAGATAAACCTTTATTAATCCCCGGAGGGAAATTCAGGTTAAATAAATAAATAAATAAATAAATAAATAAATAAATAAATAAATAAATAAATAAATAAATAAATAAATAAATAAATAAATAAATAAATAAATAAATCTACATAGACTGCCGGGGCTGTGGTGTGCTTGTGCAGACGTGTGGTGTCTGAGGTGTGCTTAAGCAGAGGTGTTGTGTGGGCCTCCCTGACTAACCTCCAGAGTGCCGTCGTCAGTGCAGGCGTGCAGCTTGAAGTGGTGGATGCTGATGGCGGTGACCACGTGGCCTTTGCGTCTGGAGTCACATGCGCAGTGAGGGAAGACAATCTCATTGTAGCCTTCACATGTGCTCAGCATACTCAAGTACTAACAGAGAGACAAAAGAGAGAGAGAGAAGGGAAAAAAGAGAAAGAGAGAGAGAGAGATGGAGGGAGGGAAAGAAAGGTAGAGTTACAATTGTGCAGTGGAGTTGTTAATAATTACTAAATCATTGATAACAGAAATAATTTACCAGTTTAAATTAACATAAACAATATGCAACGACTTTAATACAAATCTTTAACATAAAGAAGTTAAACCATTTTTAGGATTCGAGTACTGGTAGTACTAGTAGCAGGTAAAAAAAAATTGCCATCATCTAGTCACCACCCTTTAGAAACAGTATTGTGTGTTAGCTTTTTTCCTATGGAAAGGAATATTTATTAATGGGAAATTATTCTTGCTTATTTCACAAAGTTAGAGACAGGGGCACCTAAAAAGCTAATCACAAAGGTCTGTTTTTCATACAAAGGCCACAAGGTGGCGATAGAAGACTAGGCAGAGGGGACATAAGATTATAGAACTTTCATCTTCTGCACTTTTGAAGCATAAATTGAGAATTTTACTGCGGAATTCTAAAACTCCCCGTGCCTCTGATGGCACAAAAGGCCTTGGTATACCACACGCACACGCACACACACACGCACACGCACACGCACACGCACACGCACACGCACACGCACACGCACACTCACACTCACACACTCACAATATTCATCTTCTTCTGCTCGGTGAGTTTCTGGAGCTGATAAGACTTCTCTCCCACCTTTATGAACCCTTTCTTTACATCATCCACAGCCTGATGGGGAGAGAGAAGGGGTGAGAGTGAGTGCATCTGTGTGTGCTGAGACAGTAACAAGGAGAAAGTAGTTACGGAGAGAGGGTGGATAGAAAGAAACAAATTGATATTGAAAACTAGAGAAAACAGACAAATACATTCAGCACACACAGACAGACAGACAGACAGACAGACACACACACACACAAACAGACACTTGCATGCATGGGCTCTCGCTCACTCTGACACACACAAACCAGAAGGAGAAAGAGAGTCAGATCAATAATCAAATGTAATACATTTGGCTTAAACATTCTCTTTCTCTCTCTCTCACACACACACACACACACACACACACACACACACACACACACACACACACACACACACACACACACACACACACACACGCGCGCGCACACACACACCCACACGATGGTGCACCTGGTGGAAGCAGTAGGTGATGGCCAGCTGGTTGTCGTTGAGCAGCACCTCCTCCCCGGCGCTGAAGAGCCACTTGCGGAGCGTCAGGCAGGTGCCGGCCACAGCGGAGGTGTAGTTCTGCACATACAGCTTATGGGGGAACTCATTAGGGGCCAGCTTACGCACTATAGGGAACGGAGGATAGAAAGTGTGAGTGAGCGAAAAAGAGAGGGAGAAAAAGGGTGGGACAGAGAGAAGGAGAGAGAAAGAGAGAGAGAGAGACAGAAAGAAAGAGAGAGAGAAAGAGTGGGACAGAGAGAAAGAGAAAGTGGGACAGAGAGAGGAAGAGAGAAAGAGAGAGAAAGAAAGAGAGAGAGAGAGAGAGAGAGAGAGAGAAGGGAACAACACAAGACACGAACATGGTAAAATGCATAATACTTCAAAAACCTGCCAATGAGGAGAGGGCCACTGCATTTTTAGTTCTTTTACATTCAGTATTAAAAGTGGACCCAACGTTCCGAGAGCAGACATAGAATACTCTACACAGTCACCATTGTTTTAAATGACTGTACTATGCACATCTACGCCATATCCAGATTACAGGAACTACCAGACAGACAGACAGACAGAACCCTGTGGACTACACACAAGCCAGTAGATGGCAAACAGACCTGCTCCTGCATCTTATTCATATGTTTACAGTCTGGTTGTATCTATGTGGCCACAACAGATGCACTCAACTGACACTGACACTCGGGTGAAAGCTTATGAAGGTATACTTACCAAATGTATGGTTGATTACTTCAAAAAGGGCAAAGTAACTAGCTGTGATGCTGTCCATTCCTACTCTCATCACAACAGCCTGGAACACACGTATGTACGCATGCACAAACACACACACACGCACCCGCGCGCACGTACGCACAAACACAGACACATGTGACTATTTCAACACAAGACAGTTGATATTCTCCTTGGTAAAGCTAATAGTTTTAGCATTAATATCAATTTATAACATTTCATGGAGAGTATTGACATTTCATCTGTTGTATATGAGGATGTTTCTGGGGTGTGGAGGCAGAGGTGACCCTCAGATGTTTATCTTACCTGATAAACCTGGTCGGTGGTGCTGTTCTTTCGTACTCTGATCGTTACTGTTGTTTTGTCCGGCATGGCTATTCTCAGCTCCACGTCTGACACGCCGTTAAAGTTCTAGAGGCAAGAAGGAGGGAGACGCAACACAAGCACTTGAGAGGGGAATTAATCCTTTCAGATATCACTTTATGTTGTCAGAGAAAGCATCCAAGAGCTTTGTCAATGCCTTTGAGTGGGTGATATATACAAAACCACAGTTGTAATATGATAATGTTCCCTTTTCTGAGGGAATCATGTTAATGAAGTAACAGTTCTCCCATTAGTCTCCATGTGTCAAACAAAAACAGGTCAGGCAGGGACCTATGTCCTCTAATCTGAATTGTCTCCATCCAAACATCACAGCAAAATCTCTTCCACTGCTTGTGGACAAACATCTCTGTCTTGGGTCCTTGCTCAAAGCACTTTTACTGAATTTGTCGTGAGTGACAAGAGAGAGAGAGAGAGAGAAAGAGAGAGAGAGAGAGAGTGGGAGAGAGAGAAGGGAATACACATTTGTCAAGGGGAAAGGTAAGAAGCTAGTCATCTGCAGACTCACACACTGA
This sequence comes from Sprattus sprattus, assembly GCF_963457725.1. Lineage (NCBI taxonomy): Eukaryota > Metazoa > Chordata > Actinopteri > Clupeiformes > Clupeidae > Sprattus > Sprattus sprattus. The sequence continues at coordinate 19,494,938 of NC_137917.1, read as the reverse complement.
CCTCATCTGATTCAGACAGGAACTCTTGCATCACGTCACTTTCTCCAATCACCCGTATAGAACATGCTAAAAAACAAAGCGAGAAACAGAAAGAGATTGTTCAATAAGCCAACAACATCAAATAAAAATGGCATCAATCTTCCAGTTGCCCAAGGAGATTGTATAATAAAGACAATGGTTGGATAATAATGTGTTTTTCTGCTGTGATAATTTAATAATAATAGAATCATAATTAATATAATGTGTACTGCTGAACTGACTCATATCCCATAATGGATGACTTTCTCTGGTACATCGCAGATGTCACAGCGCAGGATGTGTTATATAATAATAATTACCAAAGAACAACTGAAATGTTCTCACTCGCTATCCCTTCGTTGCCCCCCTCTACCTCCCTCCCTCCCTCCCACTCAATCTATGTCTGCACCCCTCCCACTTTCTTCATGTCATAATTTCTCACTGCTAGTTTGTCTATTTGTCTGTCTTCTCTCTGACTGTGCATCAGTTCATCTTTCCTTCTCCCCCCACCTTTCTCCAGGTATTCCTCCAGGCCCCTGCGCCGTGCGTCAAGCTGCTGCTCGGACAGGGAGAAGGGCCACTTCCCCGGCAGTTTGGGGAAGTTGTAGGTGCCGAACTCCCTCTTCAGGTTCTGCTGCAGGACGGAAAACTCCCGATAACGCTTGGAGCAGAGCTGCCTGCCAGCCATGTAGACATTATACACCTGCAAACAAACAGACAATTTGTGAACGCTACTACTACAACTATTATTTCTATTACCACTTCTACTACTACTATTACTATTACAACTATTATTATTACTACTACTACTACTACTATTATTGTTATTACTACTACTACTTCTACTACTACAACTATTATTATTATTACTACTACTACTAACAGTCAAAAAGGTTGCTTCAGGAGCTAAAAGGGAGAGTTGTTTTTAAATTGGTTGCTCAAATATCAAAGCACTTATTGCCAGGATCGAGGACTTCACAGGCCTTTACGGGGACGATTGTTCGTGTATCTATCCTGTTTGTGTGTATCTTATGTGTCTTGCGGGAGGACATACCGCTATATGGGGACATACATGTTTGTGTATCTATTCTGTTTGTGTATAGTATGGGAGCAATTCCGCCTTGTAGCAACAGCAAGAAACACCCACCACGAACTTCTCAGAGCTCTGCTCTACGTGCTTGTAGGTGGGTATGGAGATGGGCACAGCCTGCTTATCGCTGTAGTCATAGCAACACGCTGCTGGGCTCTCGTCACCGGCCTCGAGGCTGTCTGTCTCGGCCTGCGGCACCGACAGCACCGCCAGCATTAGCTCCTGCTCCCCCGCCCGGATCAGATCAACCACCTGCTTGTGGGTTGCCCCTTCCACGTGCACCCCATTGCTGCCAGGCAACAGAGACATAAGAGAGAACTGTGAATCAACCTCTTCCAACTGAATGACAACAAAAACACCCCCACTGTAAACACACCTAATAAGAAGGCACTACAGGCACATAATGAGTTGTTTAATGAATGTAGCAGATAGCTGTGGTAACATTCAACTGACACTGGTTTAAGTCCTCCCTTAGCAGCATTTGCTGGTACAAATAGATGATAATACAAGAGAAATGATATTCCTGGGAATCATTCAGATTTGCCAACTAACACAAACATCGAATATGTACTAAACAACTCAGCATATCAACTTTTTTTGTCACAGTCAATACAAACAATAGAGAACCTAATCGACTCTCTACTGACAACTTGATCAGTTTTGCCAGCTCCGGATCACCATGAGACAAACTGCCAATGGAGACAAATATGGTTTGACTTCCCAAGATTCTCTTTTTTTTTAAATTTGTATCATTTGTGAACCTTTTTAGGATCTCATGGCATATTTTAAGGGACCTTTTTCTATGGGTAGGTCTATTGATGTTGATTTACATAATCTTACCCTCCTGTAAGACGTAAACAATATTGTCAAATCGGTAGCATAAGTTTAGCATAAACGATAAAGACACACATGTCATGATAGTGTCATAAGTGAACTAACACTTCACGGTGTCATTTAAATGATGCTCATAAGTATTTCCATTCATCAACTCGGTGATGGGATCCTCTTTCGCAACTGACACAACAGAGACAGTCAGTTCTCCATAGCAACACATCTCACCATCACTGGGGTGCTCCTATGCATACTAACATCTTAGGAACAGCGTGCGCGCACTCCTGCCTGACATTTGCGTCAGACATGGAGTTAAAAGCGCTATTTATCCCTCAGAAAGGATGCACTGGAGTGGACATGCAATGAAGTATTTTCTTTCAACACTACATTTTTCACTTAGTGCATCGATTATCAGACGGCCTGCAGTTATGTAAACATATATCACAAACATAATAATATCAGAGCAGTGGTAGTCTATACCATGAAAACGCAGCACAGTGTTAGCTGACTGTTGTGCGGCTGATGGCAATACATTGGCAGTGGCTACTGGTGTATGGCACCAGCTCTTTAAAGGGTTGCAGAGGCTTAAGACTGCAACCTTAGCTAAGGTAAATTGGAATTCGCTGCGAACCCAAAAAGCCACAAAATACCGAGATACGTTTCAAAGCTTCGTTTTGCATTTAAATTGGAGTTCCTTCGCTTGGAATTTAATAATGAACACAAATGTATAAGTTAGATGGCAACCATAGTATTTCTAGTCAGCGTTACTTCATCTGTCAACGGTTAGCTAAGAAACCCGGTACTGCTAACGGTATACCGAAAACGTTACGGCTACCTAGCAACACAACAAACCACAAGTGCATTTTAACTTAGGACCGGTTAACGATAACTATTAAGGATATATGCCTAAGTGGCTTAGTAAAAACAACCACCGCCAAATGAGTTGGCTACGTGAGTCACTGCACTACCCAACGCTCATACTATTCTAGCTATTTAATAACTGTAAGTGATCAGGTTACATAGCTAGCTACCTAACATTTGCTTCCACACATTTTTGTAAGTGAGCTACTGGCTAGTACTGCCTTATGAGCTGAATAGCTTGACTTGTTGGACAACGTTGACAGCCGTAACCCAAGCGTGAAGCCTTTCTTAGACAAGTCATCTCAAGATAGTAGCGAATACATTGATGCTCGACCACAACGTGTGTTATGGGTTTCGCTCTAGTTATATACAGTATAAACTTAACATGGCTAAAGTTAGGTTAGCCGGACAACTTACACCTCAAGAATGCGGTCACCCTTAGAGATGCCCGCTCTATCTGCTGCGCCTCCAGGCAGTACAGCGCTGACATGCTGGAGAGGTGCGTACAATTCCCCATTTATGCTGCGGAGCTGTCCTCCCTCGCTGACTTGCCCTCGCACATTAAAACCATAGCCCGAATCGGACTTCACTATCCTCACTAGCCGAGGGCCTGTCGTTAGAGTGGTGACTGTTGGTCCGCTCTCGTTACCGGCTGCAGAACTGACACTAACGTTAGTCCCATTACGAGAGGACGAGTGCTGCAATGAGGGGACAGCAGAATTAATTCCGTAATCCTCGACAATATCCGCCATTTTTTGGAAAATCCCCCTCTCCTCCTTCGTAATTCTCTTCAACGCAACATTAGCTAGTGTTAACTTGTCTCATCAGCTAGCTAGCAGAGAACTATACAGTAGCAGATATGTTCGAGACCGCCCTCCGTGTCTTCTCCGTGTCTTGACCATCATGACACAACAAATTAAAGCATTATGGGACTTGTAGTTTATAGCATGAGACAGTCATACAGGATAAAATAATTATGAAATAATGATTTACAGACCCACCTTTCACTCGAACAGTAAAACAACACTTGTTTGAAATGCTTGCTAAAATATTACAATTAAGAGTTCCACATTTAGTACCACTGCTTCGGAGACTGCAAAGCCTAGAGCAGTGACTAAGTAAGGCGGTGGGCCGAATCCACATATCTTTTCAAATTTGCACAATAAACAGGGGAGAACCTGGATTTCTGAAGTTGGGATGGTTATTTTATTTCTAAAGATAAACCATTTGTTGCCACCTCCACCTTTTGCACATTTTTTTCAAAACCATAGTGTTAAAGTTGATCAGTGACCCAGCTCAAGGATCGCCTCTGGAGCTGGTGGAAGTGACGTTCAGTCCACCTCATATACAGTAGCTCCCCAGCCATCTTCCAGCCATGATTAATTGGAGAAGGAATGTCTGATTGACACTCCAGGCTCCTCCAGTGTACTGCGGCATGTTAACCTGCCCGCTGAATGGGTTTGTGCAGAGTTACCTGGTTTGGGGCTAAGTCTCTCTCAGAACATCTGCCCGACTTGAACAATGTAGCCCTGGCCTTACTGATGTCTAGTTCATAGAGGTCATATGTAAATGCCTCCAGTGCCTGTTTGAAGTCTTCTGATGGTGTGAAACTTTCTCCCAATTGCCAAAACAGGTAAATGTACTCCTTTTTTGAATTACATTTTTTCTATGCTTTAATTTGTCCAACATCATGCAAAGCACTGACCGTATCGCACTCTGAAAATGGATGGAGACCTACAAGGGCATCACACTTCTCCTGTCCAAGATGGCTGTGAAGTTTTGTGATGTCTGTTTTATGGGACTCTCTCCCCTTTGCAGTGTGAAAAAAGAGGTTAGTGTTGATGTGGCTACAGAAAGACAGGGCTCCTTATTACGATGTTTGTCCAGTTTTTTGCAGCATGTGCGGCATGCAACAGCATCCTGGTGTCTGCCTCCTCTTGGATTGTTTCAAGCTACTTGAGCTCTTGAAAATCTACCGTTTTTCATTAATCCGGATAGCATAGCATTTGCTGACATGTGCCAGGATGACTGTCATATTGCCAATTACAGTCTTTGCTTTGCTTTGTTTGGTCACTGCATCACAGAAGCAGAAGTTGTGCTTCATTGAATTATCCTCTGTTATATCATTGCTATTGCCAAGCCATGCTGGCCATATAATTTCATGATGGTGTGACTGTGTGAAAGAGGCTATTGTAAATTATGTTATGGTATTTTAATGTCAACAGTGTTTGTTTCCTCTACAGATTTGAAGATGGACTGGGTTCAAGCTCAAGATTACGTTCACCTTTATTTCTTATACATTATATTAAGTACAAATTAACAAAAAGAGCGAGTGCCAAAAAAAATAGCTCGGTTTGTTGAAAAATGTGAAGACTATCTGTCAAAAAACACACACTGCACAAGTATCAGAATGCAACCACCGAAAACTCTTTATTAAAATTAGTAATTAACTCTCTGCTTACAGCATATCAATTAAATTAGACATCTGTTATATGTGAGAGAAGAAGTTGTTTTATATGCTATACAAAGTGTTTCTTATGCTATGGTTGTCGGATGACCATTGACTGAAATTGATTAATGGGTTGTGGTGGTACATAGGACAGTAGTGCCATCTAGTGGTAGTTTGAGGTTTATGTGGATGAAAACTACTTTTCTCTCTGTTGTTGGCACGTTTATTTCTTTAGTTGTTTATTTGCCAAGAAAAGACAGGTTCAAGCTTCAAACTCATAGCATACATCACAAAACACAAACATGAATAGAAAGAAAAAAATATGTGTGGCAAAAAAAACATTCTAAAAAGCATTCAGTGAAAATTTTAACGTTTCCAATACTATCTTTAAAATCAGAAAGTGGGAGGAATTGATTACGTTTTAACTGCTCTTGAAGTGTGTCATAGTGAATTCATAAATACCATATATTTGTTATTTTTATCATTAGAACTTTTAATTAATTAGATATCCCTGTACTACTGTAAAAGCCACCTGAAGTTGTACCAGAGCTAAACAATAAATGATAGTGTCATCTGCATTCAGGTGCACGTTGACATGGATGATATTTTCACAAATATCATTTAGTGAACTTTAACAGCCTAAGAATGGAGCGATGTATTTACATATTTTGACAAAGACCAATTTACTTAGCCACCGACATCTAGATGCACAAACCCAATGCCAACCCAACCCAATAGATGCACAAACACAAACACAAACCCAATGCCCCATCTAGATTCCCAAACCCAAACCCAATGCCCCATCTAGATTCCCAAACCCAGCAGAAACTGTAAGCAGGTCCTCAATACTTGGTCAATACTGTAACCACAGCAATTTGTAATTAAAATGTAAGGCTATGTATTCATTAGGCAGATGATTTTATCCAAAATGACAAACAAGGTAGATAACAAGTAGACACCATAGATGATAAACCATTGAGAATGATCGTGTATGATAAAATAGTTAAAATACTAATATGACAATATTTGTAACAATGACAATAACACCAATAACAAACAGTATTAGCGCTGTGTTTTATGAGGAAGTGTATATAGTTGGATTTGTAATTAATTATTCTGTTTTTGTATTACCGCAAAAAGTGTATTGCATGGGCAAACTCATCAGGATGTGTACAGCTGCATAGCCTCTATCTGCAACTGATGTGTTGTACAGATTGATGTAAATTTAACACAGGTCATGACACTTTGAGTCGAATTTCAGCTGATGAATTTGTGTGTGTGAGTGTGTGAGTGTGTGAGTGTGTGTGTGTGTGTGTGTGTGTGTGTGTGTGTGTGTGTGTGTGTGTGTGTGTGTGTGTGTGTGTGTGTGTGTGTGTGTGTGTGTGTGTGTGTGTGTGTGTGAGAGAGAGAGAGAAAGAGAGAGAGTGAAATACAAAACCAGATTTACCCAAAGCTCTTTATTTCAATAAGGTAACACCTCTGCTTACAATTTGAATGAAACTGATTATTAATGGGCTGTAGCGGTACTTAGGACACTGGCGCCATCTAGTGGTACTAGTGTTGTTTGGGTAGATGAAAACGACTTTTCTATCTACTATTGGAAGAGCATTCCATGGGCTGCGGCAGTAATGGCGGCAAACTCGGTGAAGTTGACTGATCCGCTGCTATCCTTGTCCACTCTTTGAAAGAGGTCATCAATAACGTTCTTGTCCTTTGCATTCTGGTGGGAGAAAAGAGAATGGCGTTCAGCGTTGCCAACTTTATCTCAGAGTAATGAAAACAGTTACAGCTGAAGTAATTCCATTTATTCTTTTCAATCAAAGGATATTTTCAGGAATCTAATTTCTAGTGCTGGGTAATCATTCTTTTTGTGGACACAACCACAAGTATTTTATCTAAGGCTGGTGCATCTAAGAATTTCAAAAGCCTCCAAGTTGATCTGAAATAGACATTTGTGCACTGAGTTAAGTCTTACCTCAAGAACCCCAGCAAATTCAGTCTCGAAGAGACTCTTAAGTTCAGTCTTGTTCAGAGCCTGGGCTATGCCAGCATGCTTCTGGAAGATCTCAAGGAGTTCCCTCATAGCTTTCTCCATGATTACTATAAAACACAGAGAAGTGAGGGTTGATTGATGTGAGAATATTTGTGATCAAACTCTTCCCAGGGTAAATGGTAAAGTCGAATTAGAGGATATTAAATCATCATAACTCAGAGCCAGACAGACAGGAAGAACAAGTATTGGTCCCTCAGGCACCCTTTTCACACTTTGCTGTATTACATTAGACTGAACAAGCCTTCAGAAGAAACTTTGGATACAGACTTCACAATGTGGATCTCACTCAGCAATGTGATAGAATTGCACATTAAACGTGCCAGTTTACCTGACAGATAGTAAGCGCCACCATAGCTCAAGGCCCTAACACAAGCATAGTCTAAAGCCAGTTGAACTCACCGATAGGTGTAACGAGGATGTGATCGCAGTGAAGAGAGAGTGGTGGAGGGTGTTGAGCAGAATGAGTGAGGCAGGGATGAGCTGTGTCTTTTATGACAGCACACAAGGAGAAGTACTAGTGATGGAAAGTGCCAAGGAAAGTTAGATTGTTCCTGATTCCTGTTCCTTATAACTGCAGAAAGACAGTTTGACATTTGACAGAGGCACATGACATTTAACTCTTTTTGATGAGAAGCACATACAAACGAACGATGACAAACACGATACTAACTTCAACTGTAGCAGTATAGAGAAAAGAGGAAAATGTTAAGTAACGTAGAAACATACACAAATGGGTGATTTCATGTCATTGTCTCTCACTGGCAGGCTGCAACATGGGCCTTCAGCGAGTGTATGTGAGTGTGTGTGTGTCTCCTGCCCTTCTCACAGTAGCAGGCCCTATTTTAGTACGATCATATCTTATCGCATCTAGGAAGATTGTAAAATGCTGAAACTTCACCATGGCGACCACAACTGCAGCTGCTCTCCTGCTTGCCATAGCATTTGGCTATTCTAATGTCACATGAACTTTTAGGCCTGACAAAAGAATCACTTCATGTTGATTTATTTATTTATTTAAGCCTCAGGAAAGAAAGCTTCATGCAAAGCCTGCGATATCTACATGACAGATGCTGGATCAAACAAATCAAACTTTATCATTCACCTGAAAACGCAGTAACCTTGGTGCCTTGTTGCATTTCTCAAAGCATCCTTAGCCTTTCAAAACAGCAAGTGCATTTCTTGAAAAACTATTTTTTCACACAGCTCAACGCTGGCTGCAAAAGACTGTAACTCTATGAAAATGCTTAGTTTATGCCTCTCAAGTAAATAATTACCTCAATGAATTTGTCAGTGCCACCAAAAGGCAAGTCCTTCCGTTATGTTTCGCAACCCAATACAGACAAAATATTTCATCATGTTGCGTAAAATAAACTTATATCCCGGAAGTCTTTATTTCCGAAGTTGCTTTGTACTGTATGTCTTTCACTCACAGTTATTTATCACCATACCAGATTCTTGCATGTCACCAACTATCTGAATATAATTTTTCTAGACACTTTAATGCTAAATTCAAAATATTTCCAAAATATTCAAAAGAGTGAGAAATTGCTGTTGTGATGTGCACAAGTTTTACAATGTTTATTTTTATCTGAGAAATGTACCTAAGCAACTGAAGATGATTTTATCCAATATGACAAACAAGATAACAAGTAGACACCAAAGATGAGAAAAACCATGGAGAATAATCTTATATGATAAAATTGATACAATATCAATATGACAATATTTGTAACAATGACAATAACACCAATAACAAACAGCATTGCTGTGTTTAATGACAACGTTTATGGAGTTGGATTTGTTATTAATTATTCTGTTTTTGTATTAACGTAAAAAGTGTATTGGCAGAACAAAATCATCAGGATTTGTACAGCTGCATAGCCTCTTTATGCAACTGATGTGTTGTACAGTTTGATGTAAATTTGACACAGATCATGACACTTTGAGTTGAATTTCACCTGATGAATGTATGTGTGTGAGTGTGATTGTGTGCGTTAGAGAGATAGAGAGTGCAATACAAAACCAAATCTACGCAAAACTCTTTATTTCAATAAGTTAATACATCTGCTTACAACATAATATATGAATTTGAATGAAACTGATTAATGGACTGTAGCGGTACATAGGACACTGGCGCCATCTAGTGGTAGTAGTGATAGTTGTGTAGATGATAACGACTTTTTAATCTACTGTTGGCACAGCATTTCATGCGTTACGGCAGTAATGGCAGCCACTATGGTGACAAACTCGGTGAAGTCGACTGATCCGCTGCCATCCTGGTCCAGTCTTTTAAAGACGTCATCAACAACATTCTTGTCCGTTGCATCCTGGTTTGGAGAAGAGAGAATGGTGTTCAGCGTTGCCAACTTTATTTCAGAGTAATGAAAACAGTTACTGCTTTGAGACTGAAGTAATTCCAAATATTCTTTTAAATCAAAGGATATTTAAGAAATCTGTTTATCTAATTTCTAGTGCTGGGTAATCATTCTTTTTGTGGACCCATAAACGTCTTCTATCTAACTGCTCTCTAAGGCTGTTGCATCTCAGAATGTCAAGATCCTCCAAGTTGATTTGAAATAGACATTTGGACACCGTTGAGGGAAGTCTTACCCCAAGAACACCACCAAATTCAGTCTCAAGGAGACCCTTGAGTTCAGCCTTGTTCAGGGCCTGGTCTTTGCCAGCATGTTTCTGGAAGACACCAATGAGTGCCACCATAGCTCCCTGTAGTTGAGTCATGATTACTGTAAAAGACAGAGAGGTGAGTGTTGAGTATGGACATATTCAAACTGGTTTGCAAAACAGTTCTTTACACAGACCCACATGCTTCAGCTATGAGTTCGCTGTCTTCATATAATTTACATTGTTCACACTTAGTGTTGATTCAACTGAAGTGACAGTTCAGGTGTGGTCAAGTCTGAAGAGTGCCCGGGCTACACGCCCTGAGACCTTTGTGTTCATAGCACCTTGCTCTACCAGTTTACCGACATATTCAGTTAATATTGTCATAGTAACGAGCCTTGGGAGTGCCACACAGTGGTGGTGTGGTGGCACCCTAAAATTCACCTACAAAGATTCACAAACAGCTGTCACTCAGTTTGGATACAGCTGTCAATCAAACAATGTGAGGTTTAAGGAACAGCTTAATGTCGGCCAACTCTCCATGTTGCTGGGGGGGGGGGGGGGGGGGGGGGGGGGGCAGTACATTCAGGTGTTGGAGTGGGTGGCACCTTAAGTTACATTGAATGGTTATGCATGGCTGGAGTGTGAAAGAGAGACTGACTATGCCCAGGAATCCATTGAACATCATGTGCGCATTTATATGTACATTTACAATTTAGAACTGAATTCAGACAGTCTGGAACTGCAGGTTATTTGTGTATAAATTAAGTTTTAGAAGATTTTTCTAGATTTTGCAATGTTATTACTGCAGAAAGAGAATCCTACATAGAGAAGTACCAGTTATGTCCAAATACAACCAAGGGGAAGTTTTAGTAGATTGTTCCTGATTTAACAGTCTTATAACTGTAAACTGTAAACTTATAACTTATAAAGCCAAGTGACTTTTTACCCTATCATGAGAGGATTTTTCACAATTTTAAGTGTTTCTTTTTTTGGAATTGCATAATGATGTCTTGAACTTGAAAATGTGTATTGAGCTCAAATTTTTGTATATATATATTTGTGATCAAACTCTTACCATGGTTAATGGTAAAGTCGAATAAGAGGATATTAAATCATCATAACTCAGAGCAAGACAGACAGGAAGAACAAGTATTGGTCCTCCAGGCACCCTTTTCACACTTTGCTGTATTACATTAGACTGAACAAGCCTTCAGAAGAAACTTAGATTATAGACTTCAGACTTCTCAATGTCGATCTCACTCAGCAGTGTGTTAGAATTGCACATTAGACGTCTAAGTTTAGCTGACAGATAATAAGCGCCACCATAAACCAAGGCCCTCACACAAGCATAGTCTAAAGCCAGTTGAACTCACCGACAGGTGTGACGAGGATGTGATCGCAGTGAAGAGAGAGTTGTGGAGGGTGTTGAGCAGAATGAGAGAGGAAGGGATGAGCTGTGTCTTTTATGCCACCTTGCCACGCCTGCCTCCTTTCACCTGCTCTTTCTCCGTCTCTCATTGGAGGCCAAGTGATGACTCATCCATACCCTACCCACATCTGCATACCAGTATTGGCTATCGTGACAAATGATAGTGAACCCCTACACCACTACAAAGGTGTATTCATTTGGCAGATTATCCAAAATGACATGCAATCAAGGTAGATCACAAGCCAATGCACTACATATTGGGAAACCTTTGAAAATAAATATATATTATAAAAATGTGAATTTAGAAAGAAAAAAAAAAAAATATCAGTGACTTTATTAGTCAGGTTTGGCTCAGCTCTGTTGATAGGTATTTGACTATATTAGTCAGGTTTGGCTCAGCTCTGTTGATAGGTATTTGACTATATTAGTCAGGTTTGGCTCAGCTCTGTTGATAGGTATTTGACTATATTGGTCAGGTTTGGCTGCTCCTGCCTTGAATGTGTTGATATTCCTCTTATATCAGGGTAACAAGAACAACAAAACAATTTGGATCCAATTTCATTTGTTTATTTAAAATATTTCTGACATTCTATTAACAAGATGGTTAAAAGTTGACACACATATTTCTGTAAACGTGTGTGAGATACAGTGTGAATGTCCCCCCCCGCTGGTCAACCTTGTTGTATTCATATTCTTGAATTGATGACCCCTTCATGGATTCGAGATGCAGGACTCTGGACAGAGAGCTCCCTCTAGGGATGGTGTGTGTCTGTGTGTGTGTGTGTGCGGGCGTGAATGCGTGCGCGCATGAGAGAGAAAGCAATACAACCAGAGAGATGCACCCAAAATTCTTTAATTCAATTAGTTCAAAGAAGTACATTTGAATGAAACTGATTACTGAGCATTGGCGCCATCTAGTGGTAGTGAGGTTAGTGTAGATAAAAACGACTTTTCTATCTACTGTTGCTGTTGGGACAGCATTTCATGGGTTGCGGCAGTAAGGACAGCCACCATGGTGACAAACTCGGTGAAGTTGACTGATCCGCTGCCATCCTGGTCCAGTCCTTTAAAGATCTCATCAATAACATTCTTGTCCTTTGCATTCTGGTGGGAGAAGAGAGAATGGTGTTCAGCATTGCCAACTTTATCTCAGAAACAGTAACTGCTGAGAGACAGAAGTAATTTCACATTTTCTTTTAAATCCAAGAATATTTAAGGAATCTGTTTATCTTATTTCTAGTGCTGGGTAATCATCCGTTTTGTGGACCAGTTAAACGTATTCTATTTAACTCTTTATTAAGGCTGGTGCATCTCAGAATGACAAGAGCCTCCAAGTTGATTTGAAATAGACATTTGGGCACGGTTGAGGGAAGTCTTACCCCAAGAAGACCGCCAAATTCTTTCTCGAGGAGACCCTTGAGTTCAGCCTTGTTCAGGGCCTGGTCTTTGCCAGCATGTTCATGGAAGACACCAATGAGTGCCACCATAGCTCCCTGTAGTTGAGTCATGATTACTGTAAAAGACAGAGAGGTGAGTGTTGAGGATGGACATATTCAAACAGGTTTGCAAAACAGTTCTTTACACAGACCCACATGCTTCAGTTATGAGCTCATTGTTCTTCACATTGTGGACAACATAATGTACATATATACTGTATATATATAAATATATACACACACACTTTTTTATATAATTTACATTGATTCAACTGAAGTGACAGTACAGGTGTGGTCAAGTCTGAAGAGTGCCCGGGCTACACGCCCTGAGACCTTTGTGTTTATAGCACCTTGCTCTACCAGTTGAACGACATATTCAGTTAATATTGCCATAGTTGGGAGTGGGCCACAGTGGTGGTGTGGTGGCACGCTAAAATGTACCTACACTAACAGCTGTCACTCAGTTTGGATACAGCTGTCAATCAAACATTGTGAGGGTTTAGCCACAGCTTAATGCCTGCCAGATTTTACAATGTTATCATTGCAGAAAGAGAATCCTTCCCCCCGAAGTGCTTTCTACATAGAGAAGTACCAGAGATGGTGTCCAAATACAATGAAAGAAAAGTTTTAGTAGATTGTTTCTGATTGAAAAGTCTTGAAACTGTAAACTTTTAAAGGCACTTGACTTTTACCCTTTCATGAGAGGGTTTTTCATCATTTTAAGTGTTTCTTCTTCTGGAATTGCATAGTGGTGATATTAAAGTTGAACCACTTAATTATGTGTATTGAGCTAAACTTTTAACATTAGACCTTGAGTTGATTCTCAACACAATCATGGGTTCACTTGCAATGGACCAACCAGCTCTGAGCATATATTTGTGATCAAACTCTTCTGGAAATGGTGAAGTCCAATAAGAGGATATCAAATCATCATAACTCAGAGCAAGACAGGCAGGAAGAACAAGTATTGATCCCCCAGGCACCCTTTTCACACTTTGCTGTATTACATTAGTCTGAACAAGCCTTCAGAAGAATAGAATTGCACAGAAGTGTGATGGAATTGCACATTACACGTGCCAGTTTACGTGACGGATAGTAAGCACCACCAAAACCCAAGGCCCTCACACAAGAGTAGTCTAAAGCCAGTTGAACTCACCAACAGGTGTGACGAGGATGTGATCGCAGTGAAGAGAGAGTGGTGGAGGGTGTTGAGCAGAATGGCTGAGGTAGGGATGAGCTGTGTCTTTTATGCCACCTTGCCACGCCTGCCACGCCTGCATCCCTTCAACCCCTCTATTGTCCTCCTCTCCACCCTGGACTTTTCCACTCTCCTCCACGCCCGTTCTCTGTCCCCACCCTGGACTGTCCTTCACTCGCCTCCACACCTGCTCTTTCTCCGTCTCTCATTGGAGGCCACGTGATGATGACTCATCCATGCTCTACCCATGTGTGCATACCAGTATTGGCTGCAGTGACAGATGATAGTGAACCCCTACACCACTACAAAGGTGTATTCATTTGGCAGATTATCCAAAATGACATGCAAGTAAGGTTGTCGCGAAGGGAGAGCATGGTCACCCCACCCAGACTTGAACCGGGGTCTACAGGGTGTCAAACATGCACTCGGACCCCACCCAGACGTGAACCCGGGTCTACAGGGTGCCAAACATGCACTCTGACCCCACCCAGACTTGAACCCGGGTCTACAGGGTTTCAAACATGCACTCTGACCCCACCCAGACTTGAACCCGGGTCTACAGGGTTTCAAACATGCACTCTGACCCCACCCAGACTTGAACCCGGGTCTACAGGGTGTCAAACATTCTGACCATAACGCCAAAGAGCCAGGCTCGATGGCATGGCTGTCAGAGCACACACTCATCTGTAGTGACGATCACATCGTCACACTGCCCTCATTATCGGCTGCACTGTACGAACACCTCGCACATCCATCAACCGTACTTCACCGATCCAGAGCGTCCCACACACAAGGGTTTCACAAATCTATGGGGTCTCTCACACAGGGTTCCACCTGCCTGGGGGTCCTTCACACGGTTTTACGGGCACGCCTCCGAAGACCTCAAGCAAGCCATCCCACTTTTGACACCACTTGACAACCCTCTGTGGCTCTGTTAAAAATAACTAATTGTACAATTACCCCTGCAACCATATCTATCTATTCCACCCTTCCTGTATAACCGTCATACTCATACCATATAGTATTTATTTATTCCTGCTCTTCCTGGACTCTCCACTTTGCACTATTGTTTGTATATACTTTTTAAGACTTGTTGACCATTGCACTGTTGTATTGTATTGTTTTGCACTGCTGTATTGTTTTGCACTGTTGTATTGTTTTGTGTTGTGGTGTATATTTGTGTAATATGTGTAAGCACACTGAGAGCCACTGCACCAAGACAAATTCCTTGTTTGTGCAAACAAACTTGGCCAATAAAAGCTGATTCTGATTCTGATTCTGATTTGTCGTGTCGTTTGAGTGTGCATGGTCACCCCACCTGAACTTGAACCCAGGCCAAACAGGCACTCTGACCGCAACGCCAAAGAGCCAGGCTCCATGGCATGGAAGTAAGAGCACAAACTCATCTGTAGTGACGATCACATCGTCACAAAGGTAGATCACAAGCCAATGCACTTTATAAGGAGGAACTAGTAGCTAGTAGAATGGTAGTAGCTTATATTTCGCAAAGAGGCTTTTGAGAGGGATTGTCCTAATTGAATGGAGTTAGATTTGTCATGAATCATTAATTCTATTTTTGAGTAATGTGAAAAAGTGTACTGGCAGGCCAAACTCATCAGGATACGTCCAGCTGCATGGCCTCTATATGCAGCAGACTTCAGTGTCTGTTGGACAGATTCATTGGGTAAGCTTGTTGAGCTGGGGCAAGCAGTGAGAAGTAGCAGCCCAGATCAAGTTGAACAAAATACCCACAAATTGTTTTCTGGGGAACATCTACCACTCTGTGGTAAAATAATGTTTTGTATTTGAATGAGTTTGGGGGGCTAGGGTAGGATTTTATTGTGAGCACTGAATCCCAAGTGTATTCATTTTTCTCTGGTTAAACCAGTTCCATCCACAAGGTATCGCTGCTGTCTTAAGATTGAGGAGCAGCCTGTGATGAGTCTGAAAGTAGGTCCCGTTAGGCATAGGTTTAGGGTGCTTTTTTAATAAATAATAAAATATGATAATCTCTCCATGCTTATAATATTACTATACATTTCACAAGATAAACCCAAAGGGGAAGGAGGATGGGATGAAGGTCTTTAGTGCACGTTACATTATCTGACTAGCTCATAGAGCACACCTGCCCTCTGGCGAATGAAAGCCACGTTTATCTGATGTACTCATAAAAACGTTAAACTGGTGTCAGATTCAGTCTGCTGCTGCTCTAGTTACTGGGTGAGTTACAGGCAGAA
>NC_137917.1:19461211-19476211 GCF_963457725.1 Sprattus sprattus | reverse complement strand
GGTGGCCGGTTCACTCACTGTCCAGTAGGAAAAATGTGGGCGGGGGAATGGGTAGACCACTGCTTTCCCATGCCCACATCCACGGCTGAAGTGCCCTTGAGCAAGGCACATTACCCCGATCACTGCTCCCCGGGCGCCACCAATGGCAGCTCACTGCTCCGGGTTAGTGTGTAACCTCACTTCACTGTGTGTTTGTCACTTCCCTGGATGGGTTAAATGCAGAGGAAGATTTCAGAGTGTGTGTGTCTAAACCACACCTCTGCCATAGAGAGGACTTTCACTTTCACTTTTAGTGGGATCTTATCTTATCTCATCTTGGAAGATTGTAAAATGCTGAAACTTCACCATGGCGACCACACCTGCAACTGCTCTCTTATTTGCCATTCCATTTGGCTATTCTAACGTCACATGAACTTTTAGGCCTGAACAAAAGAATCACTTCATGTTGATTGATTGATTTATTTAAGCCTCGGAAAAGAAAGCTTCATGTAAAGCCTGCGATATCAACATGACAGAAGCTGGATCAAACAAATCAAACTTTATCATTCACCTGAAAACGCAGTAACCTTGGTGCCTTGTTGCATTTCTCAAAGCATCCTTAGCCTTTCAAAACAGCAAGTGCATTTCTTGGAAAACAATTTGTACACACAGCTCAACACAATGGATTAACTGCAAAAGACTGTAACTCTCTGAAAATGCTTAGTTTATGCCTCAAAAGTAAATCATTTCGTCAATGAATTTGTCAGTGCCACCAAAAGGCAAGTCGTTCCGTTATGTTTCGCAACCCAATTCAGACAAAATATTTCATCATGTTGCGTAAAATAAACGTATATCCCGGAAGTCTTTATTTCCGAAGTTGCTTTGTACTGTATGTCTTTCACTCACAGTTATTTATCACCATACCAGATTCTTGGCATGTCACCAACTAACTGAATATTATTTTTCTAGACACTTTAATTCTAAATTCCACAAGGCTCCAATTGATTGTTGAAGATTGGTAGCCTGGATACCAGCCCAAACCCCGCCCACAAAAAATTTTGTCAGGGAGATTTGGTATGGCTCTGGGTTAATTGGGAGAGAGTTTCATCGGTAGGATCAAACCGGACCAATCAAATTGGCAGGGCGGGCTTTATACGTTGATGGACAGATACCAACGCTTGAGTTGAATTAACCGGTAGATTCGAACTCCGACCAAGATGGCCGCGTCTCGGGTGCTTAGTGGGGAATATTTTATGTGAATTAAGCTATCTACACGACTTTTTAATGTCTACATTGACTCGGTTAGTTGTGCATGTGCAACACGAATGTTACAGAGTATTGTTTGTCTTAACTAAAGTTCTCTAGACCATTATTGTTATATCATTGCTAACGTGTACACAAAAAACCCATCGAAATAAACTGTAGCTTGTAGCCTTAATGCTAATTAATTAACGTGAGCAGGCATATCTCAACAGACATTGACAGCGCATTCATTTTGAAAGAGGAACAGAGAAACGCGATTAAGGCATTTGTCATTGAAAAGATGTTTTTGCCGTCCTTCCTAGGGATCAGGTAAAAGTTTAATCTATCAGATGGTAATAGGCTACTACGTTGCTCTGATTGGTTCTAGGTATCCAATTCAGCGAATAGGCATTTTCTTTCCTGGTTCGTTGAAACACGCCCCATAATCACAGCCCAAAGGTCCGGTATCAGACTCATATTCTGACTAGAATCATGAGTATGACATCGTCAGGCTAGAAGATTGGTGAAACAGGAGGACAATTTTGCATGCAATACCACTTCCTCGAGAACCAAGGAATCTTATCCATCATGATGATAGATATTTTGCTGTTTACTACTCTGGCTTGAGGTTTTACACTCTTACATCCTTTCGCTTTCATCAAATGTAATAAATCCTCATCAATCTGGATATCTAATCTAAAAAATTAGCATGTCACGATTTACGCAAGGACAAGATACCTTGATGCTATGGGATGTAAGACTAAAACAGCAGACGATTGTGCAAAAGCACTTCCAAAATATTCAAAAGAGTGAGAAATTGCTGTTGTGATGTGCGCAAGTTTTACAATTTTTATTCTTATCTGAGAAATATACCAAAGCAACTGAGAAAAACTGTAAATAGGTCCTCAATATTTTACCTATACTGTAAACACTGCAATTTTCAATTGAAGTTTAAGGCTAAATGTATTCATTGGAAAGATGATAGGTAGATAACAAGTAGACACCATAGATGAGAAAAACCATGGAGAATAATCTTATATGATAAAATTCAATATCAATATGACAATATTTGTAACAATGACAATAACACCAATAACAAACAGCAGTGCTGTGTTTAATGTCAAAGTTTATGGAGTTGGATTTGTTATTAATTATTCTGTTTTTGTATTACGGCAAAAAGTGTATTGGCAGGACAAAATCATCAGGATTTGTACAGCTGCATAGCCTCTTTCTGCAACTGATGTGTTGTACAGATTGATGTAAATTTGACACAGATCATGACACTTTGAGTCGAATTTCACCTGATGAATGTATGTGTGTGAGTGTGATTGTGTGCGTGTGAGAGAGAGAGAGTGCAATACAAAACCAAATGTACCCAAAACTCTTTATTTCAATAAGTTAATACTTACAACATAAGAATTACATTTGAATGAAACTGATTAATGAGCTGTAGCGGTACATAGGACACTGGCGTCATCTAGTGGTACTAGTGTGGTTTGTGTGGATGAAAACGACTTTTGTCGTTTCTACGATCTACTGTTGGGACAGCATTTCATGGGTTGCGGCAGTAAGGGCAGCCACCATGGTGACAAACTCGGTGAAGTTGACAGATCCGCTGCCATCCTGGTCCAGTCCTTTAAAGATCTCATCAATAACATTCTTGTCCTTTGCATTCTGGTGGGAGAAGAGAGTATGGTGTTCAGCGTAAACAACTTTATCTCAGAGTAATGAAAACAGTTACTGCTGAGAGACTGAAGTAATTTCAAATTTTCTTTTAAATCCAAGAATATTTAAGGAATCTGTTTATCTTATTTCTAGTGCTGGGTAATCATCCTTTTTGTGGACCCATAAACGCTTCTATTTAATTCTTTATTAAGGCGGGTGCATCTCAGAATGGCAAGATCCTCCAAGTTGATTTGAAATAGACATTTGGGCACCGTTGAGGGAAGTCTTACCCCAAGAAGACCGCCAAATTCTTTCTCGAGGAGACCCTTGAGTTCAGCCTTGTCCAGGGCCTGGTCTTTGCCAGCATGCTCGTGGAAGACACCAATGAGTGCCACCATAGCTCCCTGTAGTTGAGTCATGATTACTGTAAAAGACAGAGAGGTTAGTGTTGAGGATGGACATATTCAAACAGGTTTGCAAAACAGTTCTTTACACAGACCCACATGCTTCAGCTATGAGCTCATTGTTCTTCACATTGTGGACAACATAATGTACATATACTATATGTACACTTTTTTATATAATTTACATTGATTCAATTGAAGTGACAGTACAGGTGTGGTCAAGTCTGAAGAGTGCCCGGGCTACACGCCCTGAGACCTTTGTGTTTATAGCACCTTGCTCTACCAGTTATACAACATATTCAGTTAATATTGTCATATTAACGAGCCTTGGGAGTGCCACACAGTGGTGGTGTGGTGGCACCCTAAGATTCACCTACACTAACAGCTGTCACTCAGTTTGGATACAGGTGTCAATCAAAAAATGTGAGGTTGTAGCGACAGCTAAATGCCTGCCAGATTTTTCTAGAGTTTACAATGTTATAATTGCAGAAAGAGAATCCTTCTCCCCTGAAATGCTTTCTACATAGAGAAGTACCTGGGATAGTTTCCAAATACAATGAATGGAAAGTAGATTGTTTCTGATTGAACAGTCATAGCACAGGACTTTTTACCCTTTCATGAGAGGGTTTTTCATCATTTTAAGTGTTTCTTCTTCTGGAATTGCATAGTGGTGATATTAAAGTTGAACCAGTAAATTATATGTATTGAGCTACATTTTTTACATTAAACCTTGAGTTGATTCTCATCACAATCATGGGTTCACTTGCAATGGACCAACCAGCTCTGAGCATATATTTGTGATCAAACTCTTCCAAGGGTTAATGGTAAAGTCAAATAAGAGAATATAAAATCATCATTTCTCAGAGCAAGATAGACAGGAAGAACAAGTATTGGTCACTCAGGCACCCTTTTCACGCTTTCCTGTATTACATTAGACTGAACAAGCCTTCACAAGAAACTTAGATTATAGACTTCAGACTTCTTTATGTGGATTTCACTCAGCAGTGTGATAGAATTGCACATTATACGTCCAAGTTTACCTGACAGATAGTAAGCACCACCAAAACCCAAGGCCCTCACACAAGAGTAGTCTAAAGCCAGTTGAACTCCCCGACAGGTGTGACGAGGATGTGATCGCAGTGAAGAAAGATTGGTGGAGGGTGTTGAGCAGAATGGCTGAGGTAGGGATGTGCTGTGTCTTTTATGCCACCTTGCCACGCCTGCATCCCTGCATCCCCTCTATTGTCCTCCTCTACACCCTGGACTTTTCCACTCTCCTCCATGCCCGTTCTCTGTCCCCACCCTGGACTGTCCTTCACTCGCCTCCACACCTGCTCTTTCTCCGTCTCTCATTGGAGGCCACGTGATGACCCATCCATGCTCTACCAATGTGTGCATACCAGTATTGGCTGCGGTGACAGATGATAGTGAACCCCTTTACCACTACAAAGGTGTATTCATTTGGCAGATTATCCAAAGTGACATGCAAGCGAGGTTGTTACGAAGGGAGAGCATGGTCACCCGGCCCAGACGTGAACCTTGGTCTACAGGGTGTCAAACATGCACTGACAACATGACCGCAATGCCAAAAAGCCAGGCTCGATGGCATGGCAGTCAGAGCACATACTCACTGTAGTGACGATCACATCTTCACACTAACCTCACGCCAGGGAGGCGCACCTCACGCTGCACTGCACACACAACTCGTGCATCCACAAACCTTACATCCAGAGCGCCCCACACACAAGTGTTTCACCCATCTATGGGGTCTCTCACACAGAGGTCCACCTACCTTGGGGTCCTTCACTGGGTTTTACGGGCACGCCTCCGAAGACCTCAAGCAAGCCATCCCAATTTTGACACCATTTGTCGCGAAGGGAGAGTGTGCATGGTCACCCCACCTGAACTTGAACCCAGGTCAAACAGGCACTCTGACCGCAACGCCAAAGAGCCAGGCTCCATGGCATGGAAGTAAGAGCACAAACTCTGGGCCGCTGACCCTCAACATCGGTTACCCCCAGGGCTGTGTTCTGAGCCAGCTGCTGTACAACATCTACACTTATGACTGCACAGCCTCTGGAAGTTCAACCTCCATCATTAAATTTGCAGACGACACTGTGGTGCTGGGTCTTATCTCTGATAACAACGAGGAGCCCTACCAGAACCAAGTGGCAGACCTGGCACTGTGGTGTCAGTCCAACAATTTGGCCCTAAATATAAAAAAGACAAAGGAAATGGTGGTGGACTTCCGGCGGAAGCAGGACAGCGGGTTCACCCCCCTCATCATCAACGGGGAGCCTGTGGAGAGGGTTCCCAGTTTTAAGTACCTGGGTGTGCACATCACTGAAGACCTAACCTGGACCCTCCACACACAACATGTGACAAAGTCATCTAGGCAGCGACTGTACTTCCTCCGGAGGCTGAGGAAATTCAAGGTCTCCCCTTCCATCCTGAAGACCTTCTACTCCTCAGCCGTGGAGAGCGTCCCCACAGGATGCATCTCCGTCTGGTACGGAAGCTGTACCGCTCAAGACCAGGCCAACCTACAGAGGGTGGTGCGCTCAGCTGAGCGAACTATCAGAGCGTCCCTACCCAACGTGAAGGACATCTACCACAAGAGGGTGGAGTCGAGGGCAAAAAACATCAGGAGGGATGACACACACCCCAATGCCAGCCTCTTCACCCTGCTGCCGTCGGGTAGACGCCTACGAAGCCTTAACTCAAGGACTGAGAGACTTAAGAGAAGTTTTTATCCACAGGCAGTGAGACACTTGAATTCAAATTTTTAAATTTGATTTTATTTACATTTTTTATTTTATCTAAAACAAAATATTTTATTTTATATTTTGTATTTATTTTTGCACAGTAACATTTCACTGCAATTTATTGTATGTGACAAATAAAAACACTTGAACTTGAACTTGAACTTGAACTCATCTGTAGTGACGATCACATTGTCACAAAGGTAGATCACAAGCCAATGCACTTTATAAGGAGGAACTAGTAGCTAGTAGAATGGTAGTAGCTTATATTTCGCAAAGAGGCTTTTTAGAGGGATTGTCCTAATTGAATGGAGTTGGATTTGTCATGAATCATTCATTCTATTTTTGAGTCATGTGAAAAAGTGTACTGGCAGGCCAAACTCATCAGGATACGTCCAGCTGCATAGCCTCTATATGCAGGGGCGCTGCCAGTATTTTTGGGCCCTATGAAAGATTCTAGGGGAGAGGCATGTTCGCGCGCACAGTGCGCGGCAATTTTTTGGGGTGCCCATTTGAAATAAATCTTCATTATCAATGATAAATATATTGTATAATGGGCTGAAATGGAAGGCACCCAATGCATTCACTTTAATTATGTCAAATTAAGATTCACTAGCATTAATAACTGATTATAAAAACCAACATTCTATAAGTAGGGACTGATATTATTGTTTCGAAATACTAGAGAGATATATTAATGCAAAGAATAGAGAGATGTCGGTAGTTATTTCTTGTATTTCGAATTTGCTCGTTCACACTAACAAAATAGCTAGCTAGCTTGCTAGCTTAGTGTTAACATAGCCCACTACATTACAATATTCCCTTTCATTAACCTCAAGTAAACCTACATTTGAGCAGGTAACAATCGTTAACAACAACAGATAACAGATACAGCCACATTCTGTAACTACCTGTAGGCTACTTACAATTTCACTCCTTGCACCGTTTACTTTGAGCTAAACTCCATGGCTATAATCCTGGTTGTCTTGAAGAGACGTTAGGCAGAAACAAATTATTGTAATGCTGGTTGCACAGGTTATGCAGACGCAGACCACTTTGATTGATCGACACACGCACACATTGTTCAAATCATACGCTGGACACTTTATTAGTATTTCTACATGGGTTTAGATAATGATCAGGCTATAATAAGACCACATCGGCTATTTTATCGCTGACAACCGGGATGATTTCATAGTGGTTGGTGTAAACCGGGACATATTAGCGTCCCGACAGGTTTTTGTCGGGACGCGGGACACGCAACTCAAAATCGGGAGGTCTGGTCACCCTAGGTTAAGACCTGACCTCAGCCAGCCCAGCCGCTCTGTACACCTGCTGCCTGCCAGTGCCAGCATCTCGCATTTCGGATGCTGTTCGATTCAACGCATCACGCGTTGCGGCCGAACCATTTCGCAAGAGCTAAGGGGGAAGGGCAAATGACAATATGTTAAATCACTAACGAAAACGTTATGGAAATCGACAGTTGTGAGTTTAAAACGTTAATTTCCAATTACCATTTCTTTGTAATGAGACATTTAAAAAAAAAAAAAAAGGCAAGAATATTAATATTAGGCTATATTATTAATTGCCATCCGCGGGCCGTGGGCCGTGCTGCGTTAGGCTGGGCCGTTAGAATCAGTACCACCTTTCCCCGCCAGTCAGCGCCCCTGTCTATATGCAGCAGACTTCAGTGTCTGTTGGACAGATTCATTGGGTAAGCTGGTTGAGCAGGGGCAAGCAGGGAGAAGTAGCAGCCCAGATCAAGTTGAACACAATACCCACAAATTGCTTTCTGGGGAACATCTACCACTCTGAACACTGAATCCCAAGTGTATTCATTTTTCTCTGGTTTAACCAGTTCCATCCACAAGGTGTGGCTGCTGTCTTTAGATTGAGGAGCAGCCTGTTATGAGTCTGAAAGTAGGTCCCCATAGATTCAGTGTTCTTTTTTAATAAATAATAAAATATAATAATCTCTCCATGCTTATAATATTACTATACAATTTACAAGATAAACCCAAAGGGGAAGGAGGATGGGATGAAGGTCTTTAGTGCACGTTACATTATCTGACTAGCTCATAGAGCACACCTGCCCTCTGGCAAATGAAAGCCACGTTTATCTGATGTACTCATAAAAACGTTAAACTGGTGTCAGATTCAGTCTGCTGCTGCTCTAGATACTGGGTGAGTCACAGGCAGAACACAAGGCCACCAATCATATATGGATCAGCTCTGTTGATAGGTATTCGACTATTAGTCAGGTTTGGCTCACTGATCTCAAAAAGAAACTGGATAGCGCATCCCATGGTATCAAAGTGAAGCACCACTTTTTTTGGCACCACTTTCCTGGTGATTATGACGGGCGATGAATATGAGATATAAGATATTTAATGAATTTGCATATTAAGCCTTATAGTAATTTCAAGTTTTCCTAAACCTTGTTATATAGCTTGTGTTTGCTTGATATATATAAATATTTTCAAATATTGAAACTTGTTCCTCTATCGTATTTTATTAGTGTTGATGATTAGAACCTGGCCAATTACTATAAGGCTTAATATGCAAATTAATTTAATATCTTATATATAATATTCATCACCCGTCATAATCATTGGTCTCAAGCAGGAAAGTGGTCCCTACAAAATGGCCGCCACAATTTTTTGTGTGGCCTCACTTTGAAACTGCCAGAAACCATGGGATTCGCTATCCAGTTTCTTTTTGAGATCAGTGGGTTTGGCTCAGCTCTGTTAATAGGTATTCGATTGTATTAGTCAGGTTTGGCTCAGCTCTGTTGATAGGTATTCGACTATATTAGTCAGGTTTAGCTCAGCTCTGTTGATAGGTATTCGACTATATTAGTCAGGTTTGTAATATTTGTATATTTCTCTTATATCAGGGTCACAAAAACCACAAAACAATTGGGAACCAATTTTAACAGTTTATTTCAAATATTTAGAATAGAATAGAATGTTTTCTATTAACAAGATGGTTAAAAGTTGAAGCACATATTCCTGCAAGGGTGTGTGAGATACAGTTTGAATGTTTTGTTTTTCTTGTTGTTTTCATATTCTTGAATTGATGACACCTTCATGGATTAGAGATGCAGAACTCTGGACAGAGAGCTCCCTCTAGTGGTGGTGTGAACCTTTGTGTGTGTGTGTGTGTGTGTGTGTGTGTGTGTGAGGGTCAGCATGAACATCTGTAAAGAGGCCTCTTGGTCTTATGATGATTCCTGCAATATGCTGGTCAAAGCAGCCACCATGTTGAAAAACTCCATGAAGTCCACAGTGCCATCAGCGTTAGCATCAAGGGTTTTGAACCAGCCGTCCACAGCGTCCTTATCCTTTGCACTCTGTTGGAAAAACACAGTGTAAGAATCTCACAACTTGCTTTATCACCTTTCCTTGAACCATAAGAAAAAAACATGATGTGGTTTTCGTTGCATTTCGATTCAGTTTCAGAAAACCTGGACCATTAGGTTGCCAGCAAGCACTGATTTTAAACACTATGCATGTATTAAAACCTGAGGGTGAATGCGGGTGAAATTAAAGTATGAAAATTGTGGTTGAGTTTATTCTCTCATGAGTAGCCGAGTTTGTGAAAGGGCTTTCCCAACTGTGGACAACAGTATAAAAGAATATAAAATAAATGTTGTACATATCCTCAAAACCTGGTACAAGTTATATCTTTATGGCAGTTTATGTAATTTAAATGGCCTGTATATCGTATCTTTAACTTAACTTGAAATAGTTGGATACACCAGCCTGTAGAGTGGACTCCCATGGTTTTAGGGCATTTGTTTACTGTTTTTGTCACTTGCAAAAGTTTTTTGAGAGTCAATCGGAGTTATGATTAAGCTGAAAACTCTCTAGAGATGTCAACTTTGTGGAGATGTCAGAATACTCACATCAAGTTTATGGCCAAATTCTTTTGTGAGAAGACCCTTCACTTCACTTTTGCTAAGGGTTTTAGCATCTCCGTCTTTGCCTGCATGTTCGGCGAAGACCTCGATGAGGGTACCCATAGCTCCCATCAGACGAGACATGGTGATTCTGAAAGAGATTCAGTGATACAGTTACAAGTGCTGAACTTTGATAAAGTATAGAACACAAAATACTAAGAACCCAAAACTATCCTCGTGTAAAAAGACTGAGAGTTTGCTAAGAGAAGATCACAGAGGGTCGTTTGTAATGCTGTGCTGCCAGTCATTTATGTTGGCACGCCTTGTAGCCTTGTAGCCACACACATTCTCTTTCATGCATGCACACACACATACACACATACTCACTCACTCACTCACTCACTCACTCACTCACTCACTCACTCACTCACTCACTCACTCACACACAAACACACTCACTCACTCTGTAACTCCCTCTCTCTCTCTCTCTCTCTCTCTCTCTGTCTCTCTCTCTCTCTCTCTCTCTCCATTGAACACTTAAACAAATGGAGGGGTGAAGAAGGGAGGAGACCGTCGCCAACGCCCTTACCAAATCCCTCTTAAATAAGAGAGAGACAAGGTGGGGGATTTTACTGATCTTGTCTTGGTTCCTCTCTGCCTCAGACCAGGATATATTTGTAGGTGGTCTCCCACAGATATATAAACAAACTCTGATATAAATCATGGTTTGGCAGTATTTAGTTCCATAGTTTTCTAGCTAGTTACTTTTAGGTATTTTCAGCCATGTACAGATTTCACTTCTCTATGGCAGAAACATTTAGGTATTGATGTTAAACTAATGCAATACATACTTCATGAGGAGAATCACATGCATATGTTCTTACGAGAATGACATTCATACTTTGTTACTTTTTGGGTACACTGGTGAAGCACTTCATTTGAAGTACACCGTAACTAAAAGGCAGCAGCTCAACATGCGAGAAGCCAATCGTGGAGGATACAGAAAAAAGAGAGGTCATACCAGGACAAGGAGTGGGTGAAACAGAGTAGAACTGTCGGGAAAGGGAGAGAGAGAGAGAAAGAGAGAGAGAGAGAGAGAGGTGGGGACAGGGAGAGAGACAAAGAAAGAGGGAGGGTGTGTGTGTGTGTGTGTGTGTGTGAGAGAGAGAGAGAGAGAGAAAATACATAGAAAAAAATGACAAGAGACAGACAGAGAAAGAGAGAGAGAGACTTTTAAAACTCTTCATTGAACCATCATGTGAACATGTGGATCAACGACAACAACCACCTAACCCAGTCAGGCCAACCTGGGAGCATATCATCAAATAAACACAAAATTCCCATCAGCAGAAGCAAGCAGAACCCCTTTGTCTAAACACCACCTACATAAGAAACAAACACAGATTCAAATAGTCACATAGCAAGAGAAAGAAGCGCCGGCCTTCACATATTTCATCACAGATGTTTCTCACAGCCAGGCTTGTGCCATTGCACAGGGATTCACAGCAACATGCTGTAGCCTCACAACTTCAACAAGACACCTCTGCAAAAAGTTGAACTCACCGACAAGTATGGTCCAGAGGACTTGACAGTGAGATGAGAATCAGAGAGAGTGAGTATGAGGGAGTGATCTTGGCAGCGACGGACTGCAGGTTTTATTCTGAGCTTGCCACACCTTTCTCCTTCTCCCCCGCCCCCTCTCCCTCTCTCTCTCTCTCTCTCTCTCTCCCTCTCCCCCTCTCTCTCTCTCTCTCTCTCCCTCTGACTCTCTCTCTCT
The DNA here is from genome assembly GCF_963457725.1 of Sprattus sprattus. Taxonomy (NCBI): domain Eukaryota; kingdom Metazoa; phylum Chordata; class Actinopteri; order Clupeiformes; family Clupeidae; genus Sprattus; species Sprattus sprattus. Next base: position 19,464,481 of record NC_137917.1, on the reverse strand, counting down.
CTCTCTCCTTCTCCCTCATTCCTTGTCAGTGTTCAACTCTTTATCAGAACCACATGGAAACAGGAACAGTAATTGTCTATTCTCTCTCTCTCTCTCTCTCTCTCTCCCACTCTCTCTCTCACTCTCTCTCTCACACACACACACACACACACACACACACACACACACACACACACACACACACACACACACACACACACACACAGAGACTCATGCACACAAACACATTACCAATGGAAAATACGCTCTTGGTTGCTATCAGTTTTTTTGTGTGGATGTTACTGGGCATGAAGCTGCCGGACCTGAGTGAAAAGTAGTCTTAAGAAGCAAATGCACAAATAGACACACTGAACCAGCAAATACATTAATGCTAATCCCTATATATATGGAAAAAAATCACATGTCACCAATAATATCTAAAACATTAAATTGTTTTTTCATTCAAATATGTAACCAAGTATGAGCAAACCTCATGTGTTTCTGTTGTACAGAGGTTGGTGGTTCACATTTAGGAGCTGAGTACATCTTTGGAGTGAAACATCTCCAATGCCATCAGGATGTTGCACACACACATACACACAAACACACACACATACACACACACACACACAGACACACACACACACACACACACACACACACAAACACACACACACACACACACACACACACACACACACACACACACACACACACACACACACATACACACACGATGCATGTCAAGATGTTGGTCACTGAATATTCCACTGTTTTTGTTCTCCCTGGTATCTTAGTTATAGACACACACTCACACACACACGCCTTCTGGGATCTGCACTCTTGTAGATTCAGATTATTATCAAGCCCATGGGGACTTTTACACTGTGACATTAAGTACTTGGGGGTGTGTCTGTGTGAGAGAAGTTTCAAGTCATTAAAATGTTTTTCCCTGCCTTACAGTTTGCATCAGGCTGCCCGTAATAACCCAGCTTCGATTGTCCACCTGCAGTTTAAACACACACACACACACACACACGCACACACACACACGCAAACACACACACACACACACACAAACACACACACACACACACACACACACACACACACACACACACACACACACACAAACAGACACACACACACACACACATACACAGTGTCAAGGATACAGATGGTGCCATTTGAAAATGGTGACTCAGAGTCAGCCATGTTGCTGTGGTGATCACCCACTGTATCATAGCAATGAGAGGAGTGGTCTAACATCGTTTCAATGGCATGCTGGCGTACTGTCAACAGTGTAGTGTGTGTGGGTGACTGTGTGTGTGTGTGTGTGTGTGACGGGGGGGAAGAGAGTAACACATACAGTTTCTTTTAAATGAATCCCATCCGTGTGAAAGCACTCTGATGCAGCTGAGGGGAAGTTAAAACTGGAGACGAAATGGTAGAAACTTGGCACTTCTGTGGACGTGTGGAAGGAGGAGGAGCAGGAGCAGACAAAGGTCCTTCTTCAGGTGACGACAGGGGTCTTGTTTGGGCTCCATTACCGGTCCTGAGATTACATAACAGAGTGACTCATGAGGAGGGAATCCTTGTTGTGTGCCATTCAGTTCCTCTCTCGGTGTATGCGTGTGTGTTTCTGTGGGTGTAGGTGAATGTGTGTGAGGGTTTGTGTGTGTATGTGGGTTTTTTGTGATTGTGCGTATATGTGTATTTATGTGTGAGTGTGTGTGTGTGTGTGTGTGTGTGTGTGTGTGTGTGTGTGTGTGTGTGTGTGTGTGTGTGTGTGTGTGTGTGTGTGTGTGTGTGTGCTGCGCATGTCCTAGAGAGCCATCACCCGTCATGATTCTGTGCACAATTGCAGTATTTATTCAAGCAGCTAAACAGCAGCTTGTGATTTGTTCTTGGTTGCTGTGGTTCGAGTTCTCATGATGACTCACTCACCAACAACATCCCCCGAGGAGAGCGGCCCCTCCCTGCCGCCATTTTGGCTCAAGACGGGGCTCGCAGTTTCTTGTCCTTGTCCCGACTAAGACTTCCCGAAAATCCCACAACCAGGAAATGCATGGACCATAACCATTTTTGGTGTGAATAATCAGAGTAGATGAACAATATTCACATTTCGCTGTTTGCTGTATGCACATGAAACTAGGTTGTTTTCAAACACCACTTTTTTTTTAGCTAAAAAGTGGAAATACTGTTAATTTACATCACATGAACACAAACATTGGGGTGAACAAAAAAACAATGCCCTTAAATGCCCAATCAAACCTAATGCATAGAACTAGGGAAAAGAGGCTGTGTCTATTCCTAGAAAGTGCAACAAGTAGCGTCCATGTAGGTGTGTATCGGTGTGTGGGTGTGAGCAGTACCGGTTCTTCCAACACGCACACTACGCACGTTGCGTAGGGCCCCGCAAATGTATTCTTTATAATAAAGGCCCCGTGGGGAAAGAAAAAAAAACGTGACAACGTAACTGTCCGTCGCGGACGTCAGATAGCTACCCATGCGCATCATTAGTGTAGAAAGATGAAGCGGAGCTATCCATAGACATGTATAGGGAGCTATCCCTCGGAGAATGAAAAAAGGAAGGGGAAGGGACTTGAAAATGAACTGCGGGAGCAGCAGTCAGGTAAAGCCTTTAACTCTCCTCTCCTGGTGGGAGAGAGGGAGGGACAGTCCGTGTTAGACCTACATCAACAGGGCGGTGAGCCCTTGGGGATCCCCGGTCTCTGTGTGCGTCTTGCTAGCTTCTATAATTTTAGTTGTAGCCTTGTATAGTTACAACTGCACTTAACAAAATGGAAACTTTGGAAAGTAATGGATACATATTGACTAAGATTGAAGTTTGTTTGCTTGGATAGCCCACAGGCAAATATAGACGCAGATACGATTTATTCTTGGTGAATAAATAAAACTCGTGAAATATTATGACAATGGTGCTAAATAATAAACACTTATTAATAGAGTGAGATCATACCGAGAAATATCAAACTGTTGCTTGAAGTATTGGTTTGATGTTTCGAGGTTAGTACGTTGTTTATTATGGCATTTTACTCTCCTTTCATTTTATAAAGACACGGTCATTGTAAATCGAAAACATGTCGTTTTGTTAAGCTCAAGTCTTCTCACGACTCAATTTGTTTGCCTAGCAACCACTTCAACAGAAAACGGACAATATGGATCTGCTAAATAAAATGGTTTTAATTCCAAGTGATTCAGAGTTTGTAGTCTTTCTATAACAAATAGTTGCTTCTTCTGAGAACCTTGGCATATTTTCACTGGACC
>NC_137917.1:19396211-19456211 GCF_963457725.1 Sprattus sprattus | reverse complement strand
TCATCCATACTGGTAAACACAAGTGGCAACAATCAAATACAAATAGAGAACAAATGTCATTGATTGAACACAACCACTCAAAATGGATTTAACTTGTATCAAATGATGTGACACAACCAATATGAGCCAGTTTAGGGAGCAAACAGGTTGTTGAAGGTGGGAAGGAGAAAGTCTGAGAATGAATAGAAGAAACAATGTGAGGGGAGGAGGACAAGTAAACACCAGGTTGACTCCTTTGATTTGTGTCTCTTTTACTGTGGTAGTGTATATTGTAGTAGGCCTACAGTGCATTGTAGGCTGTATAAGGAGAATAGGTAAACAAGTTGTATGGCCCTGAACATTGTGCTTTCTATTTGGTACAGTTACAGTACTGATTGCTCAATAGATTTTGACTGGTTGCAGGTTCATATCAACAAAGAACAAGAGTGAGTTGTGAGTAGTGAGATGCAGGGTATAATATAGCTACTATGAGAGAACATGTTTTCATTCATCAAAAGTCAATGATAGATAAATATGAAATTAGTTTGGAGGTAAAAAAAAAAATGTACTTCTCCCTGAGAACTATATGTTTTGAACAGTGTGTTTTCTATTTTTTGGTGTATTGTTTACTGACTGCTTGAAAGTGTATATCATTTTGAACACTTTGTTTATGATTTGACAGCAGTGTTTGATTTTGAGCACAGGTAAAACTGTTTTGAGGCGAAAGTTTCATTTTGCAAGAGGATACAGAGGTTTTGTAAATAGTGCTTGAAGATGAGGTTTTGTGTTTAGAGTTTAGAGAAAATGAGTGACTGTTTCAATAATGTGTTTTAGCAATTGTAAAAAACTGTAAATGTGTTTTATGTGTGTTTGTAGGGCAAAAAAGCCTAGACCGTGCTGTGGTTATAGGCCAGGCTGAATGAGTCACCTGTGGGCTTGTGCTTTAGCCACACTGAAGAGCAAGTTTCCCTCGTAAGAGTGAGAGAGTGAGAAAAAAAGAGAAAGACTGAGAGAGAAAGAATAAGAGAGACAGAGGGAGAGACATTAAAAGCAAGAGAGAGAGGGGGGGAGAGGGAGAGAAAAAGAAAGAGAGAGAGAGAGAGAGAAAGAGAGAGAGAGAGAAAGAAAGAGAGAGAGAGAGAGAGAAAGAGAGGGAGAGAAAAAGAAAGAGAGAGAGAGAGAGAGAGAGAAAGAAAGAGAGAGAGAGAGAGAGAGAAAGAGAGGGAGAGAAAAAGAAAGAGAGAGAGAGAGAGAGAGAAAGAAAGAGAGAGAGAGAGATAGAGAGGGAGAGCATGTGTGTGTGTAAGTACTGTGCAAGTCTTAACCTCAGAGTGGAAAAATACTACAACCCTCTACAAGTTTCCCCCTCCTTCCTTTTTCTCTTCCTCTTTTCTGGTAAAAAAAAGACGTGCCATAAAAAAGAGAAAAGGATATCCTTCGGCAACATTTGCACCCATCCTGCAATTCTGCCTGTTTTCCTTCTTTCATTTCTCTCTTTATCCCCTTTCCCTCTGCAGGGCTCTTGTAACATGATATTTCTAGAACTTTATGGTTGTAAAGTTTTGGCAATTTCACCATGGGAAACACAGCATCTCTTTTCTCTCACAGCATACTCTTATCTGTCTTCCTCTTTTGGGATTGAGAAAAAGGCAATACACTGAGGTCTCTTAAAAGCCTTTTGCACCTTCCTCAGTATGAAACGGGACTCCACCCGCCCCAACCTTTCTGTGTCTCCTTCGTGCTTTCTCCCCTCTTTTTTTCCCTACTGCCTCCATCTTCTCTCATTTGATAGTTGGTCTTTTTTTTACCACACCCACAGAGAGACAAAATGGCTTCAGAGGGAGGAGGGACACACACACACACACACACACACACACACACACACACACACACACACACACACACACACACACACACACACACACACACACACACACACACACACACAACACACAAACACACACTCACACACAATTAGAAAAAAACGTATAAAGGGTGTCATTGTACATCAAAAGAATGTAGTGTAGGATTATAAATGATTAAAGAGAAGAAGAAGCATACGTGGCTGTGCACAGTACAATATGAAACTCCAATGCTTTTATCGAAGTGACTCATAATACCAGTAAGGCATACAGTGTATTATGTCCTGAGTGCTTGTGTTCCCTGTGAACTCAACCCATAATATCGGTATTGTGGGAACCTTCCTCTCTGCCACTTTAGCTATAGGCTTGTTGAGCAAACTGGTTCTACTGCCTGTGCTGGACCACATCAATGTGTTGTCAGAAGTATGTATCTATAAATTTAAGAGCTTTCCCCATAAAGTTGATTATGTATATAACAGGTGTGCCATCTCGAAGCCTGTGACATGTCCCGACAACCGGTGTGCAAACAAACTGACACACACTGCACATGCGAGAGCACGGGGGACAGAGGGAGCATTTGGATGAGTCCAGAGATCAGATTACCTCCTCTTAAGCCTACATTTGCATGAGCGATGATTATGATTGGACTTATTTATCCAGCTAGCCAATGGCCTTCGCCTCGGTTGCTTTTATGATCATACTCAATGCAAATATGACAGATAAAATCAATAGAGGCCATATGACAGCCTCTTTCTAAATTATCTAAATGCACATATTTGTCTTACTGATATGAATGAAGGCAAGCTGTGTGTAATTTGAGCATCCCATATGCAGGGCTTAACAAAGACCACTTAGAACCAAAGCCAATGACACACACACAGACACACACACACACACCTACACACAGTAATTAATTTACTTTACGATGCACACACACAACAACTTAATTTTCTGTCGAGGAGGGTCCTCTTTCATAGTCCAGATTGCTGGACTACAGAGTACTTTGATTAAATTACAAAATAAATGTACAGTATGTATGTATGTATGTGTCTTTACATTGACTAAGAAAGAAACCTGTATAATTAAATTACAGTTGGCAATTAAAATGCTGGTGATTATAAAGGGGTTACATCCTATTATATTATTTTCGGTAAAAAGCTTTAAAGCGGGTATGTAAGTAAAATCTTACATTCATTTAGTTGCTTCGCATCTTTTCATCATCTAGACAGACTCTGCCCATTTGGCAGTTTGTGCTCAAATTCGGAGTGCTGTTTTTGATTGGTCCTCTTGTTTGAATTTGCGCCGCCTCTCATCTGCAAAGGATTTCCCCCACTTCTCTCAGTGGCCAATCCTCTCGCTCTCACATGCAAGTACTCATAGCCAGCAACCTAACCTAACCAATATAACACCTGCCATACATACAGCAACCGTAGATTCTGACCAGCAGGATACAACAACAACGCACAACTAGCTAGTGACAGCCGCAACACTCGCTGCATGTTGTACCCGGGATATGTAAAGGCCCTCCTTCAAAGTACAGCATGTGCTGTCTGTAGCCCACAACTGCTAAAAACAACAAGATGACTGCCCAACCGTAGGACCTGAGCAACAGGACACAACAACATCAACAAAACTTCCTTCATGAGTGTTTCTGGCGGGATTTTCAAGAAGGCACCTTCCTTCATCATTGTTCCATTGAATTACCCCATTGAATTACACCTCCAGAAGGCTCAATGGTGGGGGGTGGCATCCCTGACCCACCCCTCTCCATACTCATGAAAGGTTAGGATACAGGCCTCTAGCAGAGACAGCAACAGATACACTTAAAGATACACCTCAACAAGACTTCACATATCTCAGTGTTAGCTCAGGTGAATTCAGGAACCCCAAGTAGTCTGCAAACGCCTCAACCACAACCACACAGCCTCAGACAACTACTTTAAAGGTCCTTTGAGTGACCGTCCTCGAAACCAAAATTCAACACTGTAACACTGTGTATGTAGAGCCAGCTGTGTAACACTGTGTGTGTAGAGCTATGCTGTTTAACACTGTGTGTGTTGATCTAGCTGTGTAACACTGTGTGTGTAGAGCTATGCTGTTTAACACTGTGTGTGTAGATCTAGCTGTGTAACACTGTGTGTGAAGAGCTATGCTTTTTAACACTGTGTGTGTAGATCTACAGTATGCTGTGTAACCATGTATGTGTAGAGTCAGCTGTGTGTGTAGATCTAGCTGTGTTACACTGTGTGTAGAGCTATGCTGTGTAACACTGTGTTTGTAAAGCTATGCTGTGTAAGCTGTGCCAGCTGTGTGTAGATCTATCTGTGTAACACTGTGTTTAGATCTAGCTGTGGGACACTGTGTGTGTAAAGCCAGCTGTGTAACACTGTGTGTGTACAGCCAGCTGTGCAACACTGTGTGTGTAGAGCTATGCTGTGTAACACTGTGTGTATAGCTATGCTGTGTAACACTGTGTGTGCAGAGCTACGCTGTGTGTGTAGAGCTATGCTGTCCTCAGGTGGCTTTGCATACAGGTTGGCAAGGATTGGAGGATAGGATAGTGCCAAAATGGGTGTGTTAAGGGCGGCTAAGGACTTGTATTTCAACGCTATTTCAATTAGAATTCCTGTTGTTTCTCAACGGTGCATGTGTGCGTGTGTATGTGTGCCACAGGGAGAGAGAGAGAGATGGAGGGAGAGAGAGAGAGAGGGATAGAAAAAGAGAGAAAGATAAGAAGTAAAAAAGGAGTCATTGTTTTTAGCATAGAGAGAGAATGTTTTCAGGCCACAACATGAAATTGACTCAATTCATTAAAGAGCAATGTGAATCTCCTCAGGCACATTTTAGAAACACACTCAATCACACACGCAGACACACACACAGAGACACACACACACACACACACACACACACACACACACACACAAAGACACACACACAGAGACACACACACACACACACACACACACACACACACACACACACACACACACACACACACACACACACACACACACACACAGACATGTACACTCCTCTGGACATTGTTAACACCTTTACTAGAGCTCTACTGTTCCTCCTCTCAATACAGCTGTGAAGATGACTGTTACAAAATTCCTTCAGGGGACATCCGAGTCCCCAAACGTTTTTAATCAGCAAAGTACCAGAAGAAATGACACCTGAGACACCGTGGTTTCACACTGAAACTGTTTCTACCACAGTAGTGAAGGAAGGAAGGAAACACACAATTCACATACTCCCAAAGGAATGCAGCTATGCACACACACAGACACACACGCACACACACACACACACACGCACACACGCACACACATACCCACACACACACACAAACACACACATACACACACACACACACACACGTACACACACGTACACACACACACACACACACACGTACACAAACAAACACACACACACACACACACACACACACACACACACAAAGGTAGGTTACAGGTAAGGTAAGGTGGTCACAGGTGAGGGCCCCTTTTTCATTCTCCCATTTTGAATATGCAAGGCAACTGCAAATAGTTACTGGTCACTGAACTTTGTGTTCTGATGGTCTGTGAAATCATCAGCATGCTCCTTTAGTCTCAGTTAACAATCAAAAGTGAACAGAAAGCATAACATGAACTGAGAGTGGGTTACGTAAACGCAAGATGAGTACAAATATATGAACTTTGTGGCACATAAGGAATAAAATATGTGTACAATGCAGTGTATTTAAAGATTACAAGATTAATATAATCCATATAATAATAAATAATAAATATAAATCTGATAGCACACATTTTGTGATGAAGGAATGATAGTGGATGATGTTGCCCAATAATTGTTGCCCAAAGAGTTTCTAAATCTATGATGAGGTAATCTTTCTTAATCTTTCTTTGTCAAGCTACTGACTATTGTCCAACTTTCTGATTTCTTCAGCACACATTATGAAAAAAATATTTTATTTCAACCTGAACAGCCTTGTCGAGATTATTGAATTGCCTCAAGGAATCCTCCATACATTTCACATATACTTGTAAATAGGTCAGAATTTGTATACTGGTGTGTGGATACTCAGCTAGCTTGCAATGTGCATGTGTGTGTTGATATGTGTGTCCAGTCTGTTGTGTAAGACCCAGTGTATAAGGTTACAGGTGAGGCACCTTTTCATATATTTCCATTTTGAGTATGCAAAGTTGCGAAAGGGTCTCTCCTTGCCTCACTTTGTGCTCGGATGCTCTGGGAAATCTTGTGCTTGTGACACACACCACAACTTCCGTATATCAGTGTTCTCAAGCTTCTCTTTTTCTCAGTTATCAATCAAATCATGACAAAGGAGGTGATAGCAGGTGTAAAAGCAATGAAAAACAAGAAAAAATGGATCTTAGGCAATAGTGATTCAGGAGGTAGGAAGACACTGAACCCCCACCTTAGATAGTAGCCTATGCCATCGGTGTGTGAATGGGAAGACGTCTGATGCATTCATCTGTAAAGTGCTTTAAGGGCTCTATGAGTCGAAAAGTGCTACAAAGATGCAGTCCATTAACCATCTTTTATTTTTTCCACCGTAATTTAAATAAGAGTGCCACAAACTGAAAGAAGGTTGGATTCAGAGGCTGTCTACTTTAGAGTGTGTATGTGTGTTTGTGTGTGTGTGTTTGTTTGGGTGTGTGTGTGCAGGGCATTTGCACGGCATGGGAGATTGTGTAAAGCAACCGTATGTACGTTTTCTTTTGTATCGTCCTCAAATGTATTTTGATGGTATATGCTCCTGTAAAGGCCAGATAAGAACACCTGTTGCTCCCACTATCCACTCATGCTATTCACTGTGTACTTTACAGTGTGATGGTGCCAAATATACTACATCAGCTAGCAAATTAACTAGCGTCCAGGTAAGCGCTGCTGGTTTTGACAAGGCGAGGAGTGCACTTATTAAACTCTCATGGGAATAGATACTGGGTCAGATAAACTGGATTGTACAAGTGAATTTCATTATAAAATGTGTGTGTGTGTGTGTGTGTGTGTGTGTGTTTGTGTGTGTGAAAGAGAGAGGGAGAGAGAGAGATTGAGAAAGAGAGAGGGAGAGAGATTGAGAAAAAGAGAGCTATTTTGTGTGGCTGCTTTGAACAGAGGGCGTGCCACTTCATGAAGCCTTTAAATGTTGTTTTGTGATTTGCAAAAAAGGCTCAGATGGAGGTCTCTCTCCTCTTTGTGTTTGTGTGTGTGTAGGCCCCCGAAAGCTAAAAGGTGTCCCACTGTTAACCAGTTATACCTGATCAAGACATGTGCATGCGTGTACTGTATGTGCAGGCACAAGTGTGTGTGTGTGAAAGAGAGAGAGAGAGAGAGAGAGAGAGAGAGACTGTGTGTGTCTGTGTGAGTGTTCACCTGACATTACTATCAGCAGTCTCAAGCTCTGTATTTAACTTGATATTATTTATTATTTCTTAGCTTTTATTATTTATCTTATGTATATAACTTTCACATGTAACTCTAATTTATTGTTTTGTATCTAACTCCGTAAATACAAATATAACTGATTTGACATTAAAGTAATTTATAATTTTACAGAATGGATAACAACTACCTGGTCTGTATCAAATCTCAACATTTGGAAGCTAGTTATACTTCACCATGACACAGAAAATGTAATGGACTGTGTCATTATCAGATTATTCTCTCCTTTGTCATCTATCCCTTAATAACTGACAGTTGTATGCCCAGGAGTCTTACTGTGTAATGTGGCTCATCTTTTCCCTTTGTATATGAACCGATTTACACTGAACTGAAGTAACTCTGCACACTGTGTTACTCTGCAGGGGAGCTGTTGGAATCATGGTTGTTGGCTTGCCCTGGCAGAGCCTATAGGCACATGCCGCCATTAAAACTGTTCTTCCACTGATCTGAAATCATAGAGAGGTTTTGGCAACTGAAATTATGAAAGGTGAAAACGACTTGAAATTTCTGAAATTCTGAGACTCATGGGAAGTTACAGAGGAGACCTGTCAAACTGTCGAACAAATCCTGAAATTTTTAGTTGCCAAAGGATAAACAGGATCAATAATCATGTCTTGGTTCTCCTACATCGCCATCTACTGGAGGTCTATGATGTTGCAATATGTGTCTACTTCCTATTGGATGGTGTTCACTCCCTTCGTTCACTTTACCTGAGTGTGTGTGTGTGTGTGTGTGTGTGTGGTGTGTGTGTGTGTGTGTGTGTGTGTGTGTGTGGGTGTGAGAGAGAGAGAGAGAGAGAGAGAGAGAGAGGGAGACAGAGACAGAGACAGAGACAGAGACAGAGACAGAGACAGAGAGAGGAAAGAGAGAGAGAAGGAGGGGAGAGAGTATGTGTTTGCAGCTGTGGGTTTGATTTGAAGATCATGTACTAGAGATAATAAGTTCACACTAGTGCTCTGTCTGGAGGTAAACCAGCATTTACACCCGTTAGAAGGCCCCTGAGAATGCTTCTTACTACTTTACATGAATCCTCTGCAGATGCTCTCTCTCCTAATAGCAACAGATAGTAACTAGCAAACGGCCTTCATACACTGCTTCTGTGTTTGTATACAGAGGTTACCTGACCCTTAACCATCTGACAAAATGAAGTACTGGATTGACAAAATTAAGTTCTGGACTGGTTCTGTTTGACTTGTCTATTCCTTTTCCCAAACCTGCAAAGGTTTACCTTCATGACTCATGCTATCACATTTCCATTTTGTCTACACTTCCTTTATGATGAGAGGAAGCGAAAGAGATCTCACACAACAAGGCAACAGCAATCAAATTTCAATTTTATTGACAAAAACTAAAGTTTTGTATCGTACACTACAAATTACATCATAAGATATCATCTCAGAATATGTACATCTTTGTGTTCACTCATCTCACGCTTCTTCCTTATTCTTCTTTCCCTTGCCCCTCTTTGCACGGAAGAGGCCGCGTGCCAGAAGACCCACCATCCGGGCGAACTCGCCGAAGTTCACCTCGCCGTCGTGATTCTTGTCGAGCTTACTCATGGCTTCCTGAATATCCTCTGGGTCAATCTTTCCCTGTGTGGGCGGGAAGGAGGAGAGTGTGCGTCACCCTTGACAGGGAATCCCTCACACGAGTGGTATGCACAAACGCACACACACACAGACACACACAAAAGCACATGCATACACAGACATGCACGCATATACACACACACACACACACACACACACACACACACACACACATCATTTTGCTGCCCGTACAAAGTAGCCATGGCCTTCCCCTAGCTTATCAATCAATAGATCAATTACATTTTATATAGCGCTTCTCTATATACCCGAAGACGCTTTACAGAGTAGTCCGGTCCAGTCCATTCATTCAGACAGTCATACCAGTGGTGGTAAGCTACATCAGTAGCCACAGCTGCCCTGGGGCAGACTAACAGTTCTCACGCTGATGTCACACAGGGCAACCCCCAAGGGGGTAGCCCAGTCTATCACCAACCGCAGTCACTGACGTCAGTGGAGAGATGTGGTTATGTGCATGCATGATCTGGCATGACGCCACAGTAAGAGGGAGCTTCCGGTGAGGGTCCTCAGGGGGCCACGTACCTGGAACTCAGGGCTACTCAGCTCCGTCTGCAGCAGCTCGGCGAGCTCCTTCTGGCTCAGCTGGAACTTTTTATCGTCCTTCCCGGCATACTCCTCATACACCTCAACCAAAGATACGATGGCCTTCTCCAGCTTAGACATGTCTGAGGAAAAAAAACAGAGAGTAGTTATAATAAGCTTAGCTTACACTTGGACTCAAAGTGGTCCAATATGCCTTCGTCTTGAATCGTAAAATGTTGGACAAAGTTTTTTTTATTTGTGAAGCTTGATGAAATGTTCCTCACTAACCCTTTAACGTTCCTTTAACTCATCAGGAATATAAACAGGCATGCCTTTCACCGCAGAGTCTTAGTACACTGGGCCAGAGAAAATATGTAGGCTATATTTTCCACATTGTTATAAGACTCTCCTGCCTAATGGAACCCTCAAACAATGCACACTCTGTTGCTATGTAATTACCATGTTAGGGATACATGATAGGTTACACCCTGAAAGTCTGACAGAAAGTCCCACTGTAGCAACCTGTAACTTAGTGAGATGGTATCTCATGCATTGCAGTTAAGAGTTCTGATTGAACGCTGAAATGTATAAATGAGCCTGAACACTATACACAGCTCTGTGTTGTGTGTGGGAGGAGCGTCATCCTGGAAAATCCCTCGAAGCGACACAAACCAGCAGAGAACGCTACTGCACAACTGATCCAAACACCAAACGGATACAACCCCAAACATGGTTACCAAACACAAGCCTGCATGAATTCAATGGTGTTAAAACAACAACAGGAGTCAAATCCCTACACTGCCAAACAAGTAAACAAGTCATTTGTTACCACCTCTGCTGATGCTGACCAGCTATACTACGCATTCCAAACCCCGTATCCATGCACACAAACCACTTTATGTAACACATGTTACCCATTAACCAATGCAGTCTCTGTTTTTGTGCAGCAACGTATTTAACTCAAGCACTGTTAACGTGCTGCACTCACCTCAATCAGTTGTGCGTTGCCTGACAGAAAAAGTAAGAGGCAAGAGGGAAAGCGGCCTCTATTTAAGGCTATGGTTCCAATGCCACCCACCCACCCACACACACACACACGTGCACGTGGACATGCTCAAGGGTGTTGGTTCATACATGCACGTGCCTGTGTGCACACCCAGACCTGTCTGGTGGGCCGTCCCCAGTGGGTGTTGTCAGCTGAATTCCCCGATGATCTCGACAGAGCATGAAAGATGGAAAGGTCAGAGTCATTAAATCTTTGGTGGATTAAGATAATTGTCCTGCATAATGCATCCGTGCACACCACTCTATGTCTGTGTGTATGTGTGTGATACAGAGAGAGAGAGAGAGAGAGAGAGAGAGAGAGAGTGTGTGTTTGTGTGTGTGTGTGTGTGTGTGTGTGTGTGTGTGTTTGAGACATAGACAAAGAAAGACAGAGAGAGAGAGAGAGAGAGAGAGAAATACAGAAAGAGAGAAAGAAAGAGAGAAAAGGTTTGTTTGTGTGTGTGAGTGCCTGTGTAAATAGTCAAGATTCCAGGGCACTCTGAAAATGGGCAGTTTGAGTCATGCAGGCCTGGTTGTTTCAGATTACAGCCCCTCAACCCTGCAGGCACAGCCCACTCTTACATAACTGACCACCATTTTCCATCCACCCCTCCCTCTGAGTCTCACTGTCTCTCCCTCTGTCCCCTCCCCTCTTCCCTTGACTTGTAATAGGTTATTATGAGTGTTACATTAAATTGAGGAACGGATGTATGTGTGCTTTGTCTGTATGCCTTCTGCTCAGTTATTCCTTTAAAACCTTTTCACACACTTCTAGTCTACTGCTGTGCATGTGTAATGTGTGAGTGTGTTGTGTTTGCTGTTGAGAAAGATGGGTGGATGATTCATTCACATGACTGACAGATTATACAGTATGTCATTGCTCTGGTATGTCCCATCTTCTCTCATCTCTAGCCTATGCCTAGACACTGAACTGGTCAGGTCAGGTAATAAGTCAGGTAAACCCTGAGTTTACTAGCTTGCCTAACTGGAGGGTTGAGACACCATAGCTATGATTCATGGGCAGCAATTAGATGCAAGCTCATAAGAGGTGTTTGACAATAGAGCTCAGCACCTGACACATACATGCCTGTATCTGAGAGGTTGTGCTTGTGGGGATGCTTGAGGGAATGACAGTGGTCATTATGTGTGTATGCACATCCATGATCCCTTCTGCCTACAAGTTTTAGAGGGAGGCAGAGACAAGCAATAGCCTGAGAAAGGGACGCGTAACCGTACTTGACCCATCTGTTTGAAATTGGGTTTTGAAGAGCCAGTGTTGATTCTAAGGCTTTTAAAGTGCAAGCTGAATATGTCTGTGCCTTGATGCACCTTGCATGAAAAAGAGCTACTGACCCGGACGTGGAAAAAAAAGCTTATTTGAATGTCTGGCAGACGTTCATTTTAAAGCCACAATATGTATCGGAATATTACAATTTCCAATAGATAATAATGTCCTCTGCATCATACAATTCACTTAGTCAGTACAAAGCAAGGTACCCTAAATCCTGTCAAACAAATGGCTGAAAGTACTTATCCATTCTAGTGACAGTCCAACCAATCTGTACTAATGATTAGCATACAGGTGCGTTGCTGTAATGATTAGCAGGTGCGTTGCTGTCATGAGGAACTTTAGAGAGCATTAGATATAGATGATTAAAGCGGTTTCATCCAACCGAGGGAGAAGTGTGCACGTTCTAACAGGCAGAGGTGCATATTATATTCTGTCTGCCTTTTAGGTACAAATGTAGGCCTACTGTATGTATGCATGAAACTATCTATGTATGTATGTATGCATCTATGTACAATAGGAAAATCTGTACTGCATCTGTGAAACAAATATATCTGTGTCTCAATGTTTTATATGTAAATTGTATTTGTTTGTATAATTATCACTATTTGCATATTGGAAGCATTTATAATTATTCTGGCATGTAAATTACTTATTTCTCTATTCAAGAATAAGACATAACATATATTGGACACATCCGATCATGGTTGTTGTGGGGAATTCTCTCAGTAATTATTGGGTGTTTCTTGAGGTGTATGCTGCTGTCTCTTGTACTGGCACGTCCTAACCCATCGTGAGTATGAAGGAGGGTGGGTCTTGGATGCCAGACAGCATGGTTGAGCCTGCTGGTGAAGGAAGGTGCCAATTTGACCTCCCTAGTGCAATGCTCATGAAGGTGTTTTTGTTATTAAGGTATGATGGCTGTAGCGCACCCTGTTGTAATATGTTGTAATACTTAGGTTAGGCTGTCGGGGATGAGAACCTGTATTTGCCGTTGTAGGAATCCCCAACGAATAGCAGTAGGAATTTAACATCTTTCCTGTGTACGACTGAAACTAGTTTGCTTATTTGACCAATTCAAGCCCCAAGTCAAAAACCTTGGTGTGATATCCAATTCTGTCTTTACATTTGACATACCGGTCAATGCAGTAGTTCAAGCCAGCTCCTTCCAACTTCGCACCATTTTCAAAATCAAGTCTTTCCTGTCACCCAAATGTGTGAGTTTTCTCAGTCTTGAGAAGGTCATCCACGCCTTACTATTTTATATAAGACATTTTAAAAAGTGATGGAATGTAACTTCTGTAAGTGCGAGTTAAGTACTAGTTAGAGGAGATAGCATTTGAGGAAGGATAAGGAAAGGTAGAAAAAGAAAGAGGAAGTGCAAATTAGGAAAAGAGCTGCTCTCTGAAGAGTTGGGTCTTCAAGAGCTTCTTAAAGGTAGAGAGGGACGCCCTTGCTCTTGTAGTGCTAGGCAGCTTGTTCCACTAACATGGAACTACGAAAGAAAATAGTCTAGATTGCCATACTTGCACAGTCGGCAGTGCTAAACGACGCTCATTAGACAAGCGCAGCATCCTGGGGGTAACATTTGCTCTTACAAGAGCATTTAAGTAGGTGGGAGCAAAACCAGCAATCACTCTGTAACAATTATAAGTGACTTGAACTCATGGGTGTGAGGCCACAAGGTACCCAGAGGTTCAGCTTCCTCCACAGACTCAAACTCAGTGAAGAACTTCTTGAAGCCTTCAAGACTCTCACCATCATCGAGGTACAATAGTTTATATATTTCTAGACAGAAAAACAGATGCTAGTAATTCTCTCTCAAATATCCTCTCTAATTACCTTACTACTTTAGTGTTGGTTACTAATTATTTCATCCCATTTCCCACGTCCAGAGTGAGAGCAAAGTTCAGCCCATGCCTTCAGAAGTCACAGATGCTGAGAGCTCCTGTGGTGAAAATTAGAGTAGACTTTAAATTACACTGTGATTCATAACTTAGCCTATTGACTGAGAAATAAAACATGTCCTGTTCCTCCCCATATATACTACAGGTCAAACTTCCTCAGTGGCACCAGAGGAAAATCCCCCTGTATCCCTCTCATGTGAGAAGACACTTGCAAAAACACAGAACGTCACCAAGAATAAATCATACATTGCCAGAAACCTTCAAAATCATTAAAAATGACATGATTTTCTTTTTTCAGGGTCGACCCTTGAGAGACCCTAAAGGCCCCTAGCAATACACAAAGGGACACACGGGCTGCCAGCATAAATGCAAGTGGTTTATAGCTAGTCTGATCCAGTGGCGTTGTTAGGTCACTGTTGGTTCACTCAGGGTTAAAGCTCTGAATATTTTAAGCCTAGCCCCAAGTATTTTCGCCCTGAAAAGTTTGAAGAGGTGCGCACCCAGGTGAAACGGTCCAGTTTTTTTTAAACAATACAATCACGCCTTCTTGGCTACTTCTAGAAGAAATCTCAAGTTCAATCAATGAGTGGGTATTGCAAAATGTATGAAATGTATGAGATGCTGAAATCATTAAAAACATACCTACAGGTTACCTTCTTAACTATACAACAAAAATATCTAGATAGCCCTTACCCCAATAATTTGCCTACGGTGAGCTGACAGCCAAATTTATCAAGTGAAGGTTTCTCTCTCTCTCTCTCTCTCTCTCTCTCTCTCTCTCTCTCTCTCTCTCTCTCTCTCTCTCTTTCTCTCTCTCTCTCCGTCCAATTCAGTTCAAATAGACTTTCTTCATCACCATGACCATAAGAAACAGTATTGTCAAATCACACTTGGTGAACCAAACACATACTATAGGGATAAAAAAGAAAACACATTTTTCAAAGTTTTCTCTTTTGTCACACATGTAATCTTAACACTCTACAGTCCAAGGCCTTTTAGACTTTTCTAAGTTGTCTGACATGCCTTGATGTTTTGGTACATTCCCCTTAACTAAAACCATTGATGCACAAATGGAATATTTGATTCTATTCTCAAAGACCTCAGCAATAATATCATGTAAGTAAAAGGAATGTAGTACAAAAAAAGTTTAATTTAAATCATTATCGAGGTAGATAAACCTCCCCAACCTACCAATGCTGATCTCCCTTCAAAACATAAAAAAGATAGGGCCATGCCAACTAGACACACCACCCACACCACAACACCTTACCCCACCCCAATCGTATCTTTTGTGCAAGGCCTGTGATGTGACTGCATAAAGTCCTCAGAAATAAAATGTTAGAAGAATAGAAAATGGACAAATGGAAAGATCATGGCATAAACAGCCTGTTATGGTAGGTATGGTTAGGTTTGAACTGTAGTAGAAGTGTTGAACCACAGGCCTAAGCTTGATAAGTTCTCTTTGACTCCAAGAAGTGGACACTATGTGCTTGCTGTCAGTGTGACTGATTCATTTATGCTTCTTATTTTTGAAATTTTGCATTAAAGGGATTAATAAAAATGTACACCAACTGCAAAATAAAGGTCAGCCTATCCCGCTGCCAGGTGCCATGCTCAGTCTTGTCTGTTGGATAATTTTCCACAAATCCCTTGCCATAGAATCCCTGTCACACACACTGATTTCAATGCCAGGCTCAATTAATGTGACATTTGAAACTCCCTTTGTGTTGAAAGTTGAGGCTGTGTGGGCGATTTTAGGCTGACTGTTGAGCTGAACTTATTATCATGGCCAAAGTGCTCCACATCTCCTTATTTCATTCAAGAATGTTCGGCCACAAGATGCTGTTTGTAGTGCTGTAAAGTAGTAGCAGTATAACAGCACCAGAAGTTTCTCTCAGTTTTGTCTGCAGAGTAACTACATGAACGACTTGTAATACTACTACTACTACTACTACTACTACTTATACTGCTACTAGTACTATTAAACTATTAAATAGTAGTAGTAGTTGTAGTAGTAGTAGTAGTAGTACTAGTAGTAGTAGTAGTCGTTCATGGAGTTATTCTGCAGACAGAAGCATCTGCTGACACCAGCTGGTGAAAGGATGAAACTGAAGAAAGCTGACTACTAGGAGCGCTTGCCCAGTGTTCTGCGCTTGTTTTATGGAAATCACTAGTGTTGCGAAGCCAACTGCTAGCTTTTGCATCCGGTCAACAGAACACTTTAGCACTTGCCTCTAGCCTCAAATGTGTGTATGAGAGTGTATGAGTTTGTGTGATAAATGTGCTTAATGTCTGGAAATACAAATCTGATAACCTCACTTATGCCCCACTCCCCTGCGTTACTTGGCAACCGCTATTTACAAGCATTCCAGAAATAGCTATGTGTTTTTTCCCTTTATTTACTTACAGTTTGAATGCTTAAACACCAACAGTGATTCTTGATTTTTTTAAAGAGTTTGCAGAGTTTTGTAAGAACTGTTTCCTTTTCCAAGAGTTGTACAATGTTTCGTTGGTTTGGTGTAAGGTTTTGTGGTAAGTGTGCAGAGTTTTGCAAAAATAGCCTATAGAGTTTCAAAGATAGCACCTAAGCAATCAGAAAAAAACTGTTAAAGGAGATGATGAATGACAACTCGTGCACCACAACACAATTTACCAAAGGAGTGTCTGTGTGTACGTGTGTACAAAATACAAAAGTGCAATTATTACATATTGGTCTTCGCTAACTTACATACATGAGTTGCCTGAGTCACATTAAAATGATCAAATAGATTGATTCTTTACAGTATATATATGTATACAATATGTTAACACTGCATATCCAATACCTTTGTATAGATAGATAAATAACAACAGGTAATAGTTTCAGGGAACCATTGCAAATGGACAGGATTAGATTTCCATTTTTTCTGTGTGCTTTATCCTTTGTTTCAGTCCGGTGATACCACACAGGATGGAAATAAGTATGATATATAAGCAAAACCTTTGAAAAGAAAACCCAGTTCATCGCTACAGCATGTTTTAAGCTTGATTAATGGGTTAAATAACACTGCACTGTCTTCAACAGGGGCCATATTTCCACAGAGGTCACTACCCTGATAACAATGGGGCTCTGAAGAAACACAGCCACATGATGTACTGGCAATATTCCCTCTGGTGTCTTTTGCGTCAGTGACTATTCTGCCCATGTAAGCAAATGCTGACATCTGCTGGTACATTATGGTATAACTGCAAAAAAAAGCTGGGTGATTCCACGCAGTGTAGTCATGTTGTCACAGTGTAGGCCAGTGTTGTCATCCTGCCGCAGTTTTGAAGAGATCCGAAGCTGTGAGTTACAAAATCAATGTCATACAACCATTATCGCAATTAACAGAAATGTAAAAGAATGATGGCTGGTGTAGTGATGAAGCTTTTAGGAAAAAGAACAGCTTGTGAACTTATGTCTTTGGGCACACATATCCCATATTTGAGTGTGTGATTGTGTATTTGTATAATACAGGAGCAGGGGCAGGAGCAGGAGCATATATTTTATGTGTGTGACCGCATATGAAAATCTAAAAGTCTCATTCATGTCCCCACACCCTTAGGTTGCTTGGTAACCTCTTTATTTACAAACATTCCTAAAATAGTCACATGCTTTTGTGGGTTTGTGGCATTCAGGCTTCATGTCCCTCAGCTAGTGTACTCAGCACAGGAAATACACCCATCGACGGATCAGATACAATTATGAGCCAATCATTTTTATGCAGAACCATACTTGCCCCCGGACTCACCGAGACCGTGTCAGCGTAGCCAATCAGAGAAGGCATAGACACCTTCTCCTTATTACAGGACAAAAAGATAGATGAATAAAATAATCAATCCCTGATAAAAGAAATAAGATGAAACACTGAAACATTGTTCTCTCAAGGGAAAAGCCTTCTTTTAAAGGTCTTTGATGCCCTTTGGTAGCATAATTCAATACTACTACTACTACTACTGGCCAGCAGGAGGTACTGAAGCTACCCGGATCAAACATACCAGGTAGCTTCATATTACGACTATAGTATACTGTATCTCACACTGCTGGTTAATGTAACATTGAACAGTCAACAGAATAAATCCATAGCTGTACAAGAAATATCATGTGAACCTTTTGAAAGTTCAACAAGCCAGTGAACCACTTCAACAAAGCAAGATATCCACAAGGTACAATTGTTTGTACAAAAATAAAAATTGTATTGTAAAAATAAAAATATTTTTGTTGTATACTAATTTTATTTAAGGCAATAACAGTAAATATAATATGATATTAGGTTGGGTGATGATCATTTGAATGTATGTACCCTCATGCCAACAGCAATATTAGCTCAGACTGACTGTGGCTTGAGCAGTGTCTGTGAGGCAGTCATGTGTTTGCATATCTGTTGTGCCAACACTAGCTTACATGGATGACACAACACTACAATGACTACAAGGTTACCATGAGATCCGATGACACTACACTACAATGATTACAAAGTTAGAACCGATTGATTAGTGAAAGCAGTATTTTATTACAGTATTCGAGGGCCTCATAACTTACAGTGATATAGAGTTTGTTACAAGATGATACAAAAACAGTTACACACTCCTTCCAAATGTCAGGAGAACATCCTAACACCTGAGACCTGTTGTAGCTCTCTTGTTGTTAAAGTATATTGATACCTTTGTGAGTTTGTGTCTTTGTGAGTATCTTATGGTGCAGTCAGTCTATTTCTGATATTTTGGTTCAAATGTATTTTGAGAGCTTTACAGTCTTTCACTGAAAAAGAGAGAGAGAGAGAGGAGAGAGAGAGAAAGAGAGAGAAAGAGAGAGAGAAAGAGAGGTGGCACATACACAAGGAGGAATCTGCAAGTAGACTTAAGGATTTATGAGTTCAGTTTTGAGGGTGGCAGAACAACAGGAGTTCTTCTGCCAGCATCAGGAACACCCCATAACCCATAACAGCTGACCCCCCCCCCCCCACACACACACACTTCTTTACCCCCCCCCCCCCTCATACACATAAATAAGTTTGGACACTCGTTCAGAAAAGCCAGTGTTTTATTGAAACTCACATAACAAAATAACTTGGTACAAAAGGCACACCCATCTCCACCCCATTGTCTACACGCTGCGCTCCACCTCACTTCTTTCCTTTCTTCAAGTGCAGCTGGTAGCACTGCTCACAAGCGATGGAGAGCCCCACGACCAGAGACACAAACTCCTCAAAGTTCACCTCGCCATCACCATTGGTGTCCAGGTCCTTCATGATACGGTCCACAGCGCCAGGATCTTTCTGAGACTGTACGGGAGGACAGGAGGGAGGCGGTTCAGAACAAAGATATTGGACCAGCAAGTGACATTCCTGGTGATTGAAGCTGAACAAACTAGCGCATATCACAGACAGGGATCTAAGAGAGAGTTGGCATGTGTGTATATGGGGTTGGGTGTGAATGTAGATATGACTGGTACCTTCAGGAATCCGGCCAACTCTGCCCCCATCAATGTTTTCAGTTCCTTCCGACTGAGTGTCCCACTGTCGCCCTCCTTTGACGCGTACTTGTGAAACACCTTGATCAAGGTCTCCATCGATGTTTCCAAATCAGACGGCATGATTGCTAGAGAGATAGAGAGAGAGAGAGAGAGAGAGAGAGAGAGAGAGAGGGAGATAGAGAGAAAGGGAGGGGGGGGGGGGGGGGGGTCATTTGTAGAAGAAGCAAAGGCAAGGTGAAACTAATAGACAGACATACTGCACACTGACAATGCTGCTCAACGGAGTGGACAAGGCCTCAGTGTGCTTTGGCTTCCAGACAAAATTCTTGGGCAAACACCATTCTTCTCTTCACAATACTGACAGATTATTCGAGGCCCTAGACTTCATATCATGGAAAGAAAGAAAAAAGGACGGAGAGAGGGATTTTTTTTTTCCACCGACGGGAAATGTAACAGCATTCGTAATACTTCCAAAAAAACAGAAACGGAAATCCAGACAAAATACAGTAAGCATGAAAAGCATATATAGGCATACGTGACAATCAAAGTGAAAGTTGATATACTGAAACATTTTACGTTAAGCTTTGAATCAAAACTCATTAATAAGAAGCTGCCTGACTTTGGTACTATTTAAAGTCACACACGATGATAAAATCACTGAAGACAAAAAGCTAATCGGGAAGTGAACTTCCAAAACTGTACGACGCAGTAATTCCACATAGGCTGTAAGGTTATGACAGACAAGAAGCGACTGGATATCTCCATCCCAAAACAGAAATACCGTTAGGCTATTTGTTTTGACCAAACTTGGTAAGCGAAAATTCCAGTATGCTTATTGGATCACTTACCGATTAGAGGAAGTTAACAATCCAGAGGGTTAGAGAGGTGTGCTGCGCAGGAGTTGAGCAAATAGTTGGAGCAAGAATTTATATGGAGACACCGCCCATACCACCCTTTGCTCCCACTCGCGTTACTCCCATGTGCGGATGCTCTGAAACTTTCATCGACGTCAATAATGGCACATTCCTTCCATCCTAATGATAGGGTCGTGTTCGGTGCAGTTAGTCCCTGGAGAGCATAGCATTATTCTGCAATCGAGATAACTCAATGTTGGCGTATTAAAAAAAGTAAAAAGTAGGCCTAAGTTTACGATTATACTTCTCAGCCTCCTAACCTCCCACTCTCATTATAGCATTTCCCAACTTAGTGACTCATATACAGCAACGAGGGTGTGCCAGATAAAACAAAATGAGAGGACAGTGAAAGAATTTTATCTCCTGAAATTCTGGGACAAGAACATTCCTCAAATATGTCACACATGCGCATATTATTAATTGGCCATTTCACATTTCATGATAAGCCTTGAAAAAACAAAGCACTATCCATTTGCATGTTGCATTCCAGTGTCTTAACCATTTGTGGGATAACCTCATACAGGTTACATTCTCGCTAGTGGTCTCATATAATCAGTGTCTTTTACCCAGTCAGTAGGACTATGAGTTTCCAAAAGGGTGAGGTGTGTTTGCCAATGCACCTGAACGAGTAGGTGGGGGGTGGGATAGGTAAGTCAAGCTCAGCATACATTTTGCACAGGGTGTGTTCCCATTTCCATAGTAACCATATGTGTGGGTTTTCCTGCAATGTGTTCTTTGTCAGGGTTTTTAGTGTTGTCACTGGTTGGTTGCATTCTTATACACTTACACATGCAGTATGCCTGTTGGGGCCTGCGTATGTCCATGTGTGTCTCTGGAGCCGCATACTTGGACCAAGAGCTGGTGTCTGTTCACCAGTCATTTCTACACCTTCCAATAATTATCCTCTTTTTTGCCTAACATATTCATGCCAACCATCATCTCTGACAGATGCATTACTGTATTATACTGGTCAAACAGACTTCCTTCTCTAATTCTAAGCAGCTGCAGATGTAGTGGACCTAAAGTGAGCTGGTAGTAAGGCCATGGAGTGATACTAATCTTGAATGAGGTGACTGTGATAGCTGTTGACACGAATCACAAGAAGATCCACTAGATCCACAGCAGATCAGGATCTGTTCGTCAACTGCTTCTTGGGGGGGTATTCCAAGTACGTGGTTAACGGACTCAACCGGACCTGAATCAGAGTAATTCCAAGTAAGTGTTTAACCTCCTAAAAGAAGAGTCCTATGGCTTCATCCTCCGAGCAAAAAAAAGCCATAGGACTCTTCTACTAAAAGTATACCACTTCCTCAGTTAATCCGGTTAAGTAACTAAATCATGTACTTTGAATACCCCCCAGGGCTATGAATAAGCCCCAATTCAGTTTTCACTGTTTATTGGTGGATCAACTCATAAATAAATAAAATACACACAGAAAACAGGTGTTCTTTCCCTGCAGCATAGATAGTCATTATGACTGTATCATTTTGTATTTCAGTCAGAATTTCATGTTCCTGATGTGCTCTGACATAGTACATTTTTATATTCAGAAAACATATCAGGTAAAATCCATACTGCATTAATTTTTCACCTGAAAAACACATGGTTTTGTTTGTGTTTGCAGTGATCATTTTGCCTTGTTACCGGGAGATTTCAAACATTCTGGCTTGCATATCTGTGTAAACTTGGACACTAGGTTATTTCTCAGGCACACCTTATGCACCTGAAACTGACAGACCCGTCTTCCTCAAACTACTTTGGTGCTGACTAAACTGACTTGATACATTAGATGGGATGTTAGGGGTTCATTTTCAGTTTAGGGCTCTTAAAAGACCAATATTAGCTTATGCAACATATTCAGTCGGACAAACAATGATCATCCATCACAGTGCTGGGGCTTCACCATAACCCACACTGCCTGCAGTTATCACATCATCTTTCCATCAACCTTAATATGCAGAGTAATTCTTATGCCTTTCAGACTTTTGATTCCAGTCTCTCATCTAGCTGTTGTCTTTTTTGCTGCTTACTAGCATAGCGAACGTGTTGCTACCCTGAATGTTGACGGTTCCTCATAAACACCCAGTTTAAGTTGGGGGTAATTAAGTAGGACATTTAAGCCATTGTGAGACGCTCACCGAGAGAAAACAGGCTATTGCCAAGGAAACAGGTCTCATGACGTGAAAGTCCGTTGGCTACATGGTGAAGAGAAGAGAAACTCAAAACCACTATTATGCTCGAGATAATTTGAATTGGGATACTAAGAACAACTGAACATGAGAAACATTCAGGGGGGTTGGACTAAATGCTGAGTACATCGGGTAGTACTACTTAATCACTTCAAGTCCACGACTCAAGTTACATGAACTTGGTTTTCAAAATCTGACAAAGATGACATAATCCGTTTCATTTTTCAGTGTTTTAATTACAAATCCGCTCCACGAGTAAACAAACAAAACAAAACAAAAATCTCATAACCAAACATAAACCCTCGAAATCTCAGCAACATTTTTAATGAGACCATGTTGCAGTTTACAGATGGCTCTGTGCACTGGAATGTAGTAATCACTTAGGACTTCAGGTGAGGGCCAAACAAAAATAACCTGGTGACTGTGACGCTCGTGCCATGAGTTTGGATGGGATAGGAGGTGGGGTTCCCATCTCCCCCATGGTCATGGGCTGGGACCGGATGGTGACTGGATGATCAAATAACAGAATCAGCGCTTCAGTTCTTCCTCTTGCCCTTGCCGCCGGTGACTTTGGCGGGAGTTGCGACGGGAACAGCAGCTTGGTAGAGAGCAGCTGAAACTTTGTTGATGTAATATATTGAAAACAGAGAGAAGATCAGGCTGAAGAGAAGAGAGGGGAGTGAAAGAGGAAAAGGAGGAAAAGAAAAATGCAAATGTTAACACAGGTCTGTGCATAAATCAATAACACTAATGATCCAAAAACACACATTAGGCTCGCTAAACAGAACACTCAGAAATCATGAAATCAGACGAGGGAGTGAGAATCACTTTGCTTTAGCTGTAGAGGAAAAATGTGCACAACAGTGGCTGAACCAAAAAGAAGCCCTTGTTGTGATAGAACATGTGATCCTTGTACTAAAGCTCTTGAAATAACCTAAGGAGTCCCTATGCTGTGCAGACTCATTAACACGGCCTGTGATACCTTCAGGGTTGAAAGTGCTCGCCTGACTAACATCTCAGTATTCATCTCTTCACGTGACAAACTGCTGAAAGATGCATGCATTCAGGCTTTACTTGGAACCACAGAAGAGACATGATGCAGATGGTGAGGACCAGTGATATGTCAACAATATTTTATATTATCCTATTTTTTTTTAAAAATATTTTGTGGTTGATTGTTTTACCCTGTAAAGAACCTTTATATTACATTGTATTTTAAAGTGTGCTATATAAATAAAATCCATAATTACTTAATTATTAAACAAACAACAACAACAAACAAATGTTAGCCTGGGAATGTGTGGAGGAAACTCACCATGTGGTCACGCAGACACGATGTACCAGCGCAGAGGCAAACAGAGCCAATGACAGGCACACAATAACTATGGGAGGAATGGAGAGAAAGGTCAGGGAAAGAGGACCAGAAATAAAAGAAAAACAAAACAATATTGCAATCAGTTATCTATTTGCAAGCTGTTACTTTGAGAATATAAATTTAAGAAATGCAAAGACACCTTTAACGTTAAATGTAATTATATACCCTGCAGGTGTAGAATGCCATTGACTGAGTGTTTAACAATCCCAAACTGATTTAATTCAATTTATAAAGCAAAAGGAAATAACTTTTAGGAGCGGGTGTGTGTGCATGCTGGTGCACCTGGGTATCAGCATGCACACATGTGTCTTGTTGCTTGTTTTAGGCTAGAATTGCAGTGAAATGCAAACTCACTTTCTGGGAAGATCTTGGCCTGGAAGCCCTTTCCAAAGACCAAGCACTCCAGGTTATTGAAAGCCTGTGAGTTTAATGTTAAGGACAAATACACACCCACTTGAATTTAGCACGTTACTGAAATAAAATAGGTTTGAAAGTAGTACACAATTCTCAGATAGTGATACATTTTGCCAAAACAATGCCTAACATAAACTCTTAACTAACCACAGACATTTACCTCTAACAAACATATGCGTGTGACTTGCTCAAACGAATGCATTGCAGCAGAATTTAACTTAATAGCCTGACTGTATGTCGTGGACCACTGTCCCACCAAAGTTCTAACCACCTTCTGAATAACTACAGCCAAAATGGGTTTGTTCAGCATCTTTTTGAAATTTGTCCAGGTGTGGCGATTCGCTGTTACCACTTGAAAGTGTGATTGGCAATATGTGTGAAGGATACAGTGAGGGAGCAGACGAAAAGCACGGAGCCCAGGAAGCCGCCAACGATGGTCAGCCACTCTGTGGACCCAAGCTGACGACTGAACATTTGCATGCCGGCGAATACCAGCACCGACAGGAGGCTGGACAGCACCAGTGATGTGCCTGTGTTCACTGCTACAACAGCATGAAAAATGAGAGTCAGACAGACATGATAGATGATTGCCACTAAACACAGTCGGTCAGATATAGACAAAACTGACGCTGGGCTGAGAAACTCAAAATACATTAGCAATATGTATAGGGTTGTGCTGAGTCTCCCACTTTAGTTTGACCAGACCCTATAGAAATGTCCAGGTTTGACTTCTTTTAGTGTTGGGACACGTCAGTGTACGACATCCAAAAAAGTCCGTCTAGAAACATGTCCCTATGCATAACGTTACAGGAGTTAGCTGCCAAACTAGGTTACATTTAGCTAACAAATCAATCTCATCACGGTTGTCAGCGTGTATCTCGAAAGTGTCCTTATAGATACACATTTATGTTTGGTTGTGTTAACGCTGTATACAATTCGGACAAAACGAACGAGCAAACCGTCTCAAAGATGCTGGTTAGTTTCCGTATCTGCAATGCAAGCGCTTGCTCTGCAATACAAACTAAGTTAGCCAACATTGACGTTCCTGGATGTCGTATCACTAAAATAAAAAATCAGTGTAAGCTAAACGTTTAAAGACACGACAGCATATGTGTCTATAGAGTAACGATAAAACAGAACACAAAGAATGACCGTCAAAACATGATTGTTCCTTTAGTTCAGTGCCGTTAGCTAGCTTTGGTTAAGCTAACTTGTAGCTGGGTGGCTAATGTTACTTAAATGCTTATTCGGGGACCAAATAGTCAGCAAACAACCTAACAAATAACATAACCGATAGCTAAGTGTGGATGTCTTTGCTATTCAGCCAAAATGCACCAAGGTACTCACCCATATTTAGCGGTTCAAAACAACTGGAGTTTTTGAAGCGGAGCTCCAGACGAAAAAGGTTCGTAAGGTGATGATGTGTTAAACAACGACGTCAATGTAGCTGCCGGGCGGCAGCGGAGACACTACCGCCACCCAGTGTTTAATAGTGGAAGAAGCTCAACCCTCAAAGCCTTGTGTAGCATATAGCCTGGAAATTGATGAGGATTTTAGCCTATAGACTAGAGGGGCTGCATGGAAAATTGATTCATATTTTTCACATTTATAATTATGTATATGCATAATACAGCATGCATTTCCATGTGACTATACTTAAATTAAATTACGAATTTCTCAAATGCATTAGCCCATAAAACACAGAGAAAACAGCATGCTCTTTCATCCATCAACCATGCGAGCTTGGCTCTGTTTCTCTCCGCAGGTTCCTCCGCGCATGCTCCCCATGACTGGTTTATTGAATTCTGTATAAGATGAGACAGGGGACCGAAGCCGTTCGCTCACATTAGCCATTTAAGATGGATCCGTTCAAGGATCATCATGCTGCCCGACAACGGATACGGTTAAGCATTGTATCGGACCAAGGAGACCCTGTTTGTCGTGTTTTTGTCATGTATCCCTCTTGCGTTGTTAGTAATGGCACGCGTTAACGAGCAACTGTACAGGTGTGATGCGCGTATAGCGTAGCTCTACGTTGATTATATCTACACCGTTTATTTTCTCGGACAAATCGATTTAATTAGGCCTATAATAGTAGCTACTGGTGTGGCGCATTTTTGTTGTAATACATCCAAAACAGAAACGGTTGGATCCAGCTATGGCAGATCAGGAGCTTCACACATTTACCTCCATCATGGATGCTCTGGTTCGCGTCAGTGTAAGTGTGATCATACTTGACCTACATATTCTGGTCACTTGTTGTTAGTCTGTAATTTGTATTATTCTGCACAATGTAGCCTAATAGACGGAGTGTCACAACTGGTAAACACACTATCACATATCACAGACCACTTCTGTCTGTTGGTGTCTATGGTTGAATTGTCATTTCCATAGACCTCGATAGGCCTATTGGTCGTTATGCTTATGAAATGTGGTCGTGTGTTTAGCAGGAACATCCGAGTTTAGACCCAGTTACAGAAAATAAAAATAATCTATTGTAATATTGTTGCAAATAAAGTATATGTAAAAAGGCACGGGGATGCACATTGAAGCCTAAGAGTTTTACAGAGCCTACGTAGCCTATAAGCATGTGGGATTCGCCCATTTGTGACTCGGCACTAGAGCGTTTTGCCCGCTGGTGAAGGCCCAGGAACGTTGATATCGCAGGGTGAACTATAAGGGCCCTGCGCATCCAAAACCACACTACTCTATACTACCATGTAAAGTAGCCTAACATTTTCAGACAAAATTGCAGACTCGACCAATTAAGGCAAGCAGTAGACATTGTAAATTGTAATTAAGGGCGATACCAAAAATGTGCTGGCTGCCAGTACGGGCGTGCTGCTACGTCGGAGTGATGCGCGTTGTCATAGAAACGAGATGCAGGCACGCGGCGACCTCGCGCAGATGAGAGACAGGGGAAAACGGGGGAGAGAGAGAGACAGTCCGAGCGAGGGAGAGCTATGACTATAAGGTTTAGGTGGATATCCTGCAGACGCGAAGAGGGCGGTCACTTTTTCTGAATGTTAAAACGATGCGAATATGAATTGCATCCGGCCTGAAGTCAACTCGTTGGTTCCCAAAAGGGCTAATAAAAGCGAACGGGCAGATTATGCGATTATTTGAATTCATGCTGCGTAAGAGCAAACAGGGACGCAGGGATTGGAGGTCAGTGCAATTTATTTGATCAGTAACGTTGTCTATCTATCTGGTGTAAAAAACCCGAAATAAACAGAATTAATAGAAAATGTACTGGCATGGACAACGTTGTGTTGTAACTTCACACCATTATGAAATGGTCACAACATTAAATGGTTTTGGAAATAACTTGGGATCATTGGTTTCAATGGTGACATCAGTGGAAATAGGAAAGCGTTGCTTGAAAGAAATATGTATAGTAACTAACAGGTGTGCTGAACACACCAGAATGAAAAATAAATCCCATGTAAAGAATGACAGCTCAGTTCATGGCTGTGTTCCCTGCTGGTCTGAGTCATATGTGAAGTTATAATTAGCCCCACATATAATGATCTATAATGTATGGGAAAGCCTCTGTCGCCATTCGGTTTTAGACAGCAGGAGACATTCTGTTTCCACCGCCTTTCCTCTCCTTTCTCCCTTAGTTGCCCCTCTGTTGTTCTCCTACCTTCTGCCATAAATCTTATCCTTTCGCTGCTGCTGCTGGTTGTTCAAAGCTTTATGGTCACACTGTGTATTGGTACGACTGTATATATTCACTGCAGTACATTTGTTGTACCTGGTAATGAGATAGAATCTTCCATTCTCTCTCACTCTCTTCAGTCCAACATGAAGAGCATGGAGCGGGAGCTGCGCTGTCCGGTGTGCCATGAGATGGTGAAGCAGCCCATCGTGCTGCCGTGTCTGCACAGCGTGTGTGTGTTGTGCGCGGCCGAGGTGCTGGTGCAGAGAGGGTACCCCCCACCTGATCTCCCCCCGGAGCCCAACACCCCCAACAACAGTCCCCACACGCGCTCCCCGCGCCACGCACGCAGGCCCCCACCCAAGACTGGCCTGGACCGCGTCCTCAAAACAGGTGTGTGTGTGTGTGTGTGTGTATGTGTGTGTGTGTGTGTGTGTGTGTGTGTGTGTGTGTGTGTGTGTGTGTGTGTGTGTGTGTATTTGTGTGTGTGCTTTTGTGTAGTAAAAGAGAGAGAGAGAGAGAGAGTGTGGGAGCTGGTGTAAATGTTCTCAACTTTTACTTTGGTTTGGCCATTCCCTTTATTACTTTATTCCATGACTTTATGTGATGATTCTTGGTATAGGCGGCTGTGAATTAATTGGCTGTGTTTATTTCTGGCTGGTCTTCATTTTGCCTACCCCCTAAAGCCGCTGCCTATCCCTACATCAGACTGTCTGGGTGAACATGTGTGTGGGTGCTGACATCATTCTGAGATAAGATAATGTGTGTAATAAAGTGCAGACCATCTCACCTGTGAGCTCACCAGTTAGACTCTTGTCTCAGTGTGATGCCACTGTTTCCTAGGTGCTGTCTCTAGAATTTTGTCTGTGTGTTGTCTGTGGTATTGTCTGTGTGTGAGTGTGTGTGTGTGTGTGTGTGAGAGAGAGAGAGAGAGAGAGAGAGAGAGAGCACATGTCAATAACGTTGTCAATAACTTTGTCATAGTGGCTCCATACTGTATATGTGGTGCTACTATTTTCTCTGCCAGAACCTTGGTGTGTTTGTGTGTGTGTGTGTGTGTGTGTATGTGTGTGTGTGTGTGTGTGTGTGTGTGTGTATGTGTGTGTGTGTGTGTGTGGTGTGTGTGTGTGTGTGTGTGTGTGTGTGTGTGTGTGTGTGTGTGTGTGTGTGTGGTTTTGTGTTCTGGTGAGTCAGTGGGATTGCCTTTGTGTGTATGTGGTTTATGAGACCAGCAGGTGGGCTGCTGTGCCATCGAGCACAATTCTGTTTTTGTCAGCAACTGTGCTGATGTACAGAAGTAGAAATACCTTCAGACAGGCTAAGTAACTCTTCTCTCTGTCTTTTTTTTTACCTCTGTCTACTCCAATGTTGCCTCTCTGTCTCTTTCTCTCTCTCTCTCTCTTTCACTCTCCTTCCATCTCTCTCTCTCACACACAAACACATACACACACACACACACACACACACACACACACACACACACTAACACACACTAACACACACACACACACACACACACACACATGCCTACAGTCTGTGGCACGTACCCTGGGCGCAGACGTAAGGACACACCTCCTTTGCTGATGCTGTTTCCGTGTCCATCGTGTAAGAAAGATGTGGAGCTGGGGGAGAAGGGCCTGACTGATTGCCTCAGAAACCTCACACTGGAGCGCATTGTAGAGAGGTAATAAAACACACACACACACACACACACACACACACACACACACACACACACACACACACACACACACACACACACACACACACACGCACGCACACACACACACACCAAATTATATAGCCAAGAGTGCAATAAACCAGAGAGTTCAGGTGAGGACAATGCTGCCCACTAGTTATCATTTATGAACATTATATTATATTCTTTAACAGAGAATGTTAGACAGACAACATTGACATGTTTGTCTCTACTCTCTTCAGTGTTAGACAGACAACATGACAACATGACAACATGACGGATGGCGGTGATGAACAGCGCACCGGCCTTTATTTGGGGCAGGCTTGAATTAGGGGCAGGCCTTTATTTAGAGAGACAACATGATTCAACCCATAAGACCAGAATATTTCTTGAGAATGATAAAGAATGTCAGATTTCAGCCTACAGAGTTTAGGTATTTTTTGCTCAAACTATTTCATCAATAGAGGAGAAGATGGAGAGAGAGGTAGAGAAGGTCTGTAGGAAAACATGCTGACATGCACCCGCAAACATATAGGTGCAGTATCACTATGTTTCGTGCATGAAGAATTACTGAAGAATAAACCTACTGAGGCAGTTTGAACAGAGACTTTTCACAGTCTCAATTACAATGCAAAACCCGACAATCAATAAAGAGTGAGTCAGAGTGAGTCAGAGAGAGGAATAGAAAGAGAGAGAGAGGAATCGAGAGAGGAATAGAGAAAGGAATAGAGAGAGAGAGAGAAAGGAAAGTGCATGTGATACACTGTAACTTTGGTAAAGTGCTGATACACTGATCCAGGCTGTCTTTGATCTGCTGAGGAACAACTTGTCTAACTCGACTCATACTCTCTCTCTTATCTCTCTCTCTCTCTCTCTCTCTCTCTATCACACACACACACACTCGCACACACAGTTTCTCTCTCATCTACATCTACATTTTACGTAGTACTTTCACACCAGAGGGCGATTCCTTGCTTAAAGCATATCTACCTGATGCTTTTAGTAGATACACACATTATACTATTTCACCAAACTACAGAATATATATTTTCTTTAGCTAATCGCATTGTCTTTGAGGCTTATAGCCATGCAAAAGCAAGATGAGGAAGTTCATTAATGCCAATATTTGAATTTGGGAAAGGTTCAGAAACACAACTTGAAATAAAATAAAAGTGTAACATATTCTCCGTTATCATTGAGGTATTGTTAACATCACTCTGGAATATTTAACATCTCTCTTATTTCCCCCCTTCTTTATTCTTCCTCCTTTCCTTTGTCATCCTAATTGTCATCCTGTCTTTTCCTCTCTGTTTGTCTTCTCTGTCATGCATCTTCATCTGTCTCTCCACCTCTATCCCTCCCTCCCTCCCTCCCTCCCTCACAGATACCGGCAGTCAGTGAGCATCGGCAGCATGGCGGTCATGTGCCAGTTCTGTAAGCCCCCTCAGCCCCTGGAGGCCAGTAAGGGATGTGCCGACTGCAAGTCCAACTTCTGCAACGAGTGCTTCAAGCTCTACCACCCCTGGGGCACACCCCGCGCCACACACGAGCACATCCTGCCCACACACAACTTCAGGCCCAAGGTGAGGGGGGAGACGGGCTTGCGCACACACACACATATACACACACACACACACACACACACACATACACACGCACACACACACACACACCAATTGCAAACACACACACACACACACACGTGTGTGTGTGTGTACACACACACACGTGTGTGTGTGTGTCATCTGTCTTGGCTCCGTTAACTCTAACCCCTGACCCCTGTCCCCAGGTTCTAGTGTGTCCAGAGCACGAGCAGGAGAAGCTGCAATTCTACTGCCGTGTGTGTCAGCGCCTCCTGTGTTCACTCTGTAAACTGCGCCGGGTCCACTCAGGCCACAAGGTCCTGCCCATCGCCCAGGCCTACCAGACGCTAAAGGTGCGCTCTCACACTAACTATGAGCTCCTGACCTGAACTTGATCTCCCTTAAGCTCTACCCACACCTCAGCTTTAGTATCTATCTAGTACTACTGCATTCTTATGATCAATGCGAAAGTCACAAGCTTTTGGGATTTCAACAGTCTTTGTGTGTGAGTTTCATTGTATCTCAGCATTTAATGGGTAAATAAATTCCTCCTCTCCTCTCAGTGGTAAACATTTCTATTAATGTAAATAAGTTACCTTGACTGAGAATAACCATATAGTGTACAGACTTTGTCTGAGCTTTGATGACGTAAACCGATCTTTGTCCTGCATGGTAGCAACTCAGGGAGATCTGCCTTAAGCACTTCTTCTGTACTGCATTACAGGATTGGCAAAAGTAATTAAACAGCATCCAGATATCAGTGTACTAATGAAACTGTATATATGGTGTGTGTGTGTGTGTGTGTGTGTGTGTGTGTGTGTGTGTGTGTGTGTGTGTGTGTGTGTGTGTGTGTGTGTGTGTGTGTGTGTGTGTGTGTGTGTGTGCAATGTTGAGAGAGGTTGAATGGTGATAAGCATAGCTCACACTAGCTACCGTGTTTCACCCTTACAATATTACAACACAGGAGAAGATCACCAAAGAGATGAACTTTGTAATGGCCAATCAGGAAACAGTCCAGATCCAGATCGGCCAATTGGAGGGCGCCATCACTCAGATGGAGGTAAACCAGTAACGAGAGAGGAAACGGAGATGACCTCTCTGGCCAAAGCAATCAGCTAATGGTGTCTCTCCTCTACCTCACCTCCCTTTTTCCTTTCCTTATCCCATCTTTTCTCGATCATTTGCTCTTGATCTCTGCTTCGCTGTGGGTCCCTTTCTTCGTTTCTCCCGTTTGCTTTGTTTGTCTCAATCCCATTTGTCTCTCATCTCTTTGCCCTCGCCTTTCACCTTCCTTCTCTTCCTTTCTCTTACTCCCTCTCTCATCCCTTCACTCCACTGTATTGTGTTGTCCAATCCTCCTGCCCCTTGCTCTAGACTGCTCTTTCTCTTTCCTCTACTTTATCTCTCACCTGTTCATTTCCAACCATCTTTTCTTCTGTCACTAAAATTGTGTTTCCATCTCTCCATTGTTGTCTTCTATCCTCAATCTGTCCTCCCATTTTGGGTCAGTGTGCGATATACTGTATGCAGCTGAGCAGTATCATTGCTTAGAGGCTTCTGGCGTGTGTTTATTGTGCATATCTTATGTGTATCTTATGTGTACAGCAGGGTTGCACATGAAAAACTGCTACCATACGTTAATCAACCAAAGAGTGTGTGTATGTTTGTCTGCTCATGCTGTGTGTGTGTGTGTGTGTCTCTCTGTCTGTGTTTGTGCGTGTGTATGTGTGTGTGTGTGTGTGTGTGTGTGTGTGTCTGTGTGTGTGTGTGCAGCTGAACAGCAGCGTGTCTCAGGAGAAGCTGCTGGCGTGTGTGGAGCAGCTGCGGGCGGCGCTGTCCGAGCGGCAGGCCACGCTAGCGTCGGCGCTGGAGGGCTCGCGGGCCCGGCGGGCCGGGGCACTGGAGGCCCAGCTCCAGGAGAAGCGCAGCCTGCTGGAGGATGCCGGCCTCGTCACCTACACCCACGAGCTGCTCAAGGAGAGCGACCAGCCCTGCTTCGTCCAGGCCGGCCGCGTCACCCACTACAGGTAACTAACTCAGTGACAGAGTAGCCTGCACTCAGGGTGGTGAAAGTTGTTGACCTTGATTCTGGCGAAACGTTGTCGATAGGTTGGCAAAGGTTGTTTGAGCTCAACAGCCAATCAAATCACACCCCTCCCCTCTGTGCTCCTGAAACAACGTGTTAATTGGCTGGAATAGTGTTTGGAATGGGATATGGAATTTGTAATGGAAAAGGTAAGGACTGTGCCTTTAATAGTATGGGAAAGGCTAGTACTGTGTCAGTTCTGCAAACCCTGTACGTGGTAGGTTTAAAGCCAAAGCTGCTTAGATTTATTGCTATCAGGTGCCTTAATATTTATGCATCTGTCAGGGAGTGTGGTTCAGCTCCCAATAGCAGTTTGTACATGTGTACATGTCCCACTCCACAAGTGTGTGTGTGTGTGGGGGGGGGGGGGGGGTGGGGGTGGGTAGAGAGAGAAAGAAAGAAAGAGAGAGAGAGTGTTTGAAAGCAGGTGCAGCATAATTATTCTGTGTTTTTGTTCAATTTGTGTTGATGGTGTGTTTGTATTCTCAGCAAGAACTGTTCATGGCTGAAGCTGTGTATGAGTGTGTTTGCACTTTATCAGCATGACTCATCAGAGAAGTTGCTTATATTTCTTTTTGCAACTCTCATTCCTTTCTCCTCCCTCTCCTCCCTCTCTTCCCTCTCCTCCTCTCTCCTCCCTCTCCTCCCTCTCCTCCCTCTCTTCCCTCTCCTCCTCTCTCCTCCCTCTCCTCCCTCTCCTCCCTCTCTTCCCTCTCCTCCCTCTCCTCCCTCTCCTCCTCTCTCCTCCCTTTCCTCCCTCTCCTCCCTCTCTTCCCTCTCCTCCCTCTCCTCCTCTCCAGGCTGGCAAAGGCCATAGAGCACCTGCAGAGTTTCTCTCTCTCCGCCGATCCCTCGTTCAGACACTTCCAGATGGACGGATCTCAAGAGCTCAAACAGATTAGCAGCATGGAATTCATACGAGGTTTTCTTTTTACCACAGTTTGTTATCTCATAGTTTACACCACTGACAGGATTACAGTTTGTCCATTTCCACATAATACACACACAACTAATGTCTTACTACATGTAGGTTGGTTTACAACTCTACATACAACTTTACACATGTGTGTGTGTGTGTGTGTGTGTGTGTGTGTGTGTGTTAATAGGAGTAATAGAATATACATACACAGCTGTGAATCTGTTAATAGACCTACGCACTTAAAGACATCCATTTTATTATGCAGAAATGCTTGGTTTCTCTGTGGAGAAGATACTGACGCACCCCTTCCTTGCCTTGCTGCAGCTCCACTGGCTCCCGTGATTGACACTCAGAAGACGCTGGCCTATGACCAGCTGTATCTGTGCTGGCGACTCCCACTAGACTCCGCCCCTGCCTGGCACTACTCAGTGGAGTATCAGAGGAGAGTGGGCGGGGCTGGCTCTGTTTGGGGCGGGGTCAGGACTGAGGGAAATGGGCCGAACTCTTCTGGTGGCTGGCTGAGGATGGAGGATGTGGGCGGGACAAGTGCTGTGATTGACAGGCTTGAGATGGACAGTGTGTTTGTGTTGAGAGTGCGGGGCTGTAATAAGGCGGGCTTTGGAGAGTACAGTGAAGAGGTGTACCTGCACACACCCCCTGCACCAGGTGAGACACACACAGGTGTATCCATACATTCTCCCTCACACACACATGTGTGGACTCACACCCACACACACACATGCACACAAACGGGATATGGATTACCTAAACAATGCATATTTAACGCACACCATGTACTCCGACACACTCACACATACCCAAGCTTGCACACACACACTCATCCTCAAATTGTATGATTGTACTGTTGTCATTTCAAAGCAATTCTCTCAATCTCTCCATCCCTCCACTCCTGTGGTTTTATTTTTTGCATCTCACCGACTCCTCTTTCCATGTTTCTATTCCACCCTCTTCCTCTCCTCTACATGCCATGCTCTCTCTATCTCTCTCTCTCTCTCTTTATGTTATCTCTCACCCTGCTCACCCTCTGTTCCACCTGCTCCAGAGCACTATGCAAGGCTACATATCCCACGCTCTTCTCTCTTTCTCCATCCTTCCTCCTCAAACTCTCTCAATCTCCTTTTTCTTCTCTCTCTCTCTCTCTCTCTGTTCTCTTGCTCCTTTCTTTCTCCCGTGTATCTTTAGCAACATCAGTTTAGAACTGTTCCGCTTGGTCTGCAGAGATGAAGCTTACGTAACGGAGAAAAAAAACCTTGGCTTGCCGTTACAGTGCTGACCCTGCAGAACACATAGATCCATCTCTCTCTCTCTTTTCTCTCGCAGTTCCCACCTCCCTCTCTCTCTGCATCTCTCCGCTCATCCCTCTGTTTTTGCTCTGCTCTGATGGCCATTCCTCATATGCTGGAATGTATCAGTGGCATTGGCCCTGGTCTTTACCTGTTCCTGTTAGTACCTGAGAGTTTGTTTTTCTTTCCTGGAAGTAGTGCAACCTGTTCTCCTGTTTTATCCTTCCTCGTTTCTCCCTCCGTCCTCTTCCCCACTTCCTCGTTGCCTCCATCCCCCTTTTGGTCGATCCTCCCTGCCCCATTTCTGTCTTTTCCTGTCCTCCTCTTCTTCCTCTGCTCCCCTGTATTTCTCTCCTCCTATCTCGGTCCTGTACCTCTGTCTATTCTTTCCCCTCTCCTTGCTTGTCCTGGTTTTGGTTCTCTCTCTCTCTTTCCCTTCTGTCACTCTCTCTTGCTGTCTCCCTCTCTTTCTCCTTTTCTCTCTATCTCTCTCTATTTCCCTCTGTCTCTCTCTCTCCCCCTCTCTCCCCCTCCCTCCCTCTCTCTTTCTCTCTGTCTGTCTCAGTGTTGCCGTTTAGCCTGGACTCTCGCTGGGGCCTGCATGCAGACAGGCTGGCGCTGGGGAAGGGCCAGACGTACGCGCGCAGCGTCCCCGGTCTCGCCCTCCTGCAGGCAGCCGACCGCACTCTCACTTCCTGTCACCTGACCTCTGACCTGCTGGTGGCCGACCTGTCAATCACGCAGGGCCGCCACTACTGGGCATGCTCCGTGGAGCCTGGCTCCTATCTGGTCAAGGTGTGTGTTAAGTACACACAGACACACGTAGGCGCACGCATACATACTGGACACACTGGACACATACACACTCTCCTTTATTCTCTCTCTCAGTCTTCATAGTTAGGTATATTATGTATAAATCATTTTAAGCCTGTATTTAGCATAAGATTGTGGATGTCTTTGGATCTGACTGACGTGGCTGGGGGGTGCATATCAAAATGGCTATTATATAATAGAAATTGTGCTGTTGGTTCAGCCTTATGTAATTATACTTTCTGCAAACAAAAGAAAATTGCCGTAGTAATACTGTATGTTGAATGATTGTTTGTTGTGGGCAGGGAGTCAGCCCAGCGATAAGTGGGACACTGTGTTGTGATTACAGGTGGGGGTTGGCCTGGAAGCAAAATTACAGGAATGGTTCCATCTGCCACAGGACATGGCCAGCCCACGGTGAGTGTGTGTGTGTGTGTGTGTGTGTGTGTGTGTGTGTGTGTGTGTGTGTGTGTGTGTGTTGCAGCAGATACCACAATATTGATGAGTTGGTTTCAATTCTGACAGGGTTTAATTCTCCCCCCGTAATCCTTTATTTGTATTCTTTCTCTTTCCAATTTCAATGCAGAGGGCTTTGATAAGATGACTTTGAGTGATTGTTTGCATGACGCAATTTCTGATAATCTTGTGCAATCCACACTGGAGGCTCCTTTAAGCCTTCCCAGATCATGAGTG
The DNA here is from genome assembly GCF_963457725.1 of Sprattus sprattus. Classification (NCBI taxonomy): domain Eukaryota; kingdom Metazoa; phylum Chordata; class Actinopteri; order Clupeiformes; family Clupeidae; genus Sprattus; species Sprattus sprattus. The sequence continues at coordinate 19,419,389 of NC_137917.1, read as the reverse complement.
TTGCCCACTCTTCTCAGTATTTCTCTTCTCAGAGACTGTATCAGGGAACAGCCGGCAGGTGTTTGGGATCAGTCACCATTGTTGAGTGGCTCAAGCGATGACGTATGAAAGTAGCAGTATGTGTGTGTGTGTTTTTTAAAAATAAAACTCAAGATTTACCCAGATTTACCCAGATTTATCACTTCAAATGCAATGTAGGTTAGTGGTCACTCCTGTTCCATGAAACAGGTCTAAGAGGATCAATGCCAGACTGCGCTGAACACAGAGAAACACTGGCTGGTGTGGTACAGCTGTGCACAGTCAGAGTGTGTGTTTCCACCTGTGTGGGTGGGCTTCATTGTTCCTCCTCCTTCATGGCCAGGCCGGGCTTTACTGGGGCAGGCTTGGCATCCTCTGGCCCGACGGCCCATGTTTTCTTAGTGTCGTGATTTCAATACCCAGAGACCTTTTGCTTCGACCTTTCACATGCAAAAAGTCTGGACAAAGTTAATAGCGGTACTTTCTGGGACATGTCAAACAGCAGTTAATGGTTATTTCTCTTGAGTCTATCCAAAGCATTTAAAGCAGAATCGGGACAGGTAGCGGCTTCATTTGGTGACTGTCCCTGGCCTGCGCGGCTCTAAACCATAACTTGTACCTGTCTAAAACTTCAGCCTAAACTTTAAGATTATGATTACTTCTCAACTGTGACCCCTTTTTAATGATGGCCTTGGCAGACTCGATGTGTGATCCATTGCGCCGTCTTGATATACTTTGCTAGTGCATATGTAAACACCTGCCACCCTTACGTATTTGGTCACATCAGGAGACTGCGTTCATTGTGCAACCTAGATTCTGTTTCATGGTAACAATAGTGGAAAAAGCACAAGTTTTTTAATGACTATGAGATTTCTTACCACGGATTTCTCTCTTGAATGTTAATCCAAAGGGCTTTGATGGGATGACTGTAAGTGATCGTTTGCATCACGCAATATCTGATCATTTGCAATCCGACCTTCATCTCGGTTTACACCCATTACCGAGGCATACAGTATACTCTATGGTTTAATAACGGGAAAATCAACAACTCAAGAGAGAACTAGGAGCGGTAGCAACCTTGTTTAGTCACTTTAGCATTTGAAGACATTTAATATTTAATCATTTCTCTATCAATTCAATTCAATTCAATTCAATTCAATTCAATTCAATTCAATTCAATTCAATAGGTGCTTTATTGGCATGACAAGGTCACTTACATTGCCAAAGCAGTTGTATACAATATACAACCATACATAGACATACAATTACAGTAATTGGTTTAAAAATACAATAAAATACAATAAAATAAAATCAGAAAGTCAAATCTATCTATAATCTATCTCTCTCTCGCTCTCTCTCTCTCTCTATATATATACATATATATATCTGTGTGTGTGTCTCTCTCTCCATCCTCTTCTATCTTTCTCTATGTAGATATGACCCAGACAGTGGGCATGACAGTGGGGCAGAAGATGCACAGGACAACCCCCCTCCGTTCTGCTTCCTCACCATGGGCATGGGCAAGATTCTTCTGCCCCACCAGGGGCTAACACACCCCTCAGGCAACCCCCTCACCATCCCTCTACCCCCTCGCCTTGGGGTGTGTCTGGACTTCGACAAGGGACGTGTCACCTTCTACGATGCCCACTCTCTCCGCATGCTGTGGGAGGGGCCTGTGGACTGCTCCGCCCCCGTCTGCCCAGCCTTCTGTTTCATTGGTGGAGGGGCCCTGCAGCTGCAGGAGCTCGTGGCCAATCGCAGGAACGATCAGACCCCGCCCAGGAGGGTGACCATCCAAACACGCGCCACCAATCTCTGTAACTGACGTTACGGGTCGCATATTCAACCAATCGGTTGTCAGGATGGTTCTTAGTGTTAAGCACCTTTTAAATTACTCTTCTTTTACTGTTCATGAACTTATTGATTTATTTTCTATTTATTTTACTTACCAGGGATGCTTTGTATTAAGGTTTCTGTAAACATTCTGTACTAATCAACTTTTTTAACGGTATACTCACTTTCAGATTTGCACTACTGCTAATGGTGGATCCCGGCAAATCATTTTCTCATGTTGACATCGTCTGCTCACTGGAAGTAGTAAAATTGTAAACTGTACAAAAAAATGCTTCCGACTGTCAAATGCATGCATAACTGGACACCCTGAATGTGACTCAAGTCTGTACCTCAACGCCTTCTCTTACTCCAGTATGACAACAAGGGGAATGAACACTTGAGCCATTGATTTGCAGCGATCTACCGTATGCCGATTAGTACTTAGTAGCTGTTAGACAAGTTTGATGGACACTTTGTGAGCAGACCTTGAGGGGTTGACCTGGTGACCTTTTAGAATGTTTTGTTACCTGGGAATGTACCCACTGGCACCTCCATAACATGTCTTCGTCCTCTCCCCCTCTGTGTGTGTTCCGTGTGTGTGTGTGTGTATGTGCGTGAGTGTGTGTGAGTGTGAGTGTATGTATGCGTGGCTGAAATCTTGCTGTTATAGTTATACTCTGTGTCATAATATTGTTTGTAAAAGCTATCTCTCCATGCACAATGCAGGTATGTCTAACCACTTTGCTCAGGTGGACAAATACTTATTCCTAGCATTTTCAAGGACGACAGGATTTGTGTTTATATCTCTGCGTATATATGTGTGTGTGTGTGTGTGTGTGTGTCTGTGTGTGTGTGTGTGTGTGTGTGTGTGTGTGTTCATATACACACATGCACACACTTTTTTTTTTCACTAGCAGGATAAGTCGTGGCAGTGTGTCACTGGCCCATTGTCTTGAGTGGTGAGATGTTTTCAGGCTTAAAGCTGGTAAACAGACTTTGTAATGGTTTCCACCAGTCCCATGAATCACCGTTAAACCTCAAGAGTTTATCAAAAGCCAACAGCAACCCTCCACGTCCACAGCACTTTCCTTCCCTGAGATGCTATTGGCACCACGTCACCTCTGCTCGCTCTCTCTCATACCACCACATTGCCTCCACCCGGAGGCTGTGACGCCCCCAGTCCTGGCTGAGTTTGAACACACAGCATATCCCCTGTATTCTCCAATGAGCAATCTTGATTTTGGTAGACAACTTACGCAACATTTGAACTACATGTACATTCACACTCATTTATTTGGCAGCCATTTTAAATCCAAAGCGACTTACAATTAAGGAAAAACAGCAATCAAGACCAGGAGATAGAAACTACTGGAGTGTTCAACAACATACAGCAGAGGGCTGAGTGAAAAACGTTCTATGGTGACCATAAAAGATTCGCTTAGAATGAATGTTTTCTCTCATTTCCAATTGATTGTAGGATTCGTACTGCGTTGTTTGTTTGTTGTCATGAATGCAAGCTGGGCCGTGCAGGACTGGTCTGGTTGGTGTTTGTTAGTGGTACATGCAAAGCAGAGCAGAGCAGGTTCTGTTGGTTAACAGTGGTGTCATGTTATGGACAGACCTGTCTGCCTACCTGTAGTATTTGCTCTGGGCCAAAACTAGGCAAGAAGGGAGCATCCAGACACAACCATCATAGCATGTGTACTAGCACACACATACACGTGCACGCACACACACACACACACATACACGAAAGCACACACACACACACACACACACACACACACACATACACGAAAGCACACACACACTCTCTGTCTTTCTCCACCCCCACCCAACCCAACACACAGGTTTCAGTCTGTATGACATTTGTAATCACATCCACACTCATGATGTTTTTTGCTCAATATTGCAAATATTGCTTTCCAAAATGATCAGTTATAATTATTCTTTCAAAAGAAGGATGCTGCTTTAGACTGTGCAACTGTCAGTCGCAAATCTAGTTGTATGCAAGTGTGTGTGTGTGTGAGCATGTTTGAGTTTATGTGCTAACCTGCCTGTGTGAGTGTGTTAACTTGCATCTGTGTGTGTGCATGGGTTTGAGTGTCTGTGATAGCCTATGTGTGTGTGTGTGTGCGTAGATGAGCGTTTATTAAACCATTTGCAATAAAGACTGTACTCAGTTGCACACAGCTCTGGTTTTGGCCTCTGTGTTTGTGATTGTTCAAGTCGGTTCGTGTGTGTGTTTGTTGGTGCGTGTGTGTGTTTCTGTGTGTTTGTTCACGTAAGTGCGTTTCTTTTGCTGGTGAATTTCTCTCTCTTGTTTACGCCTGCACTGCTCTGGCTTCTGGGATATCTGGTACATTCTCCAGCCAGAATGGTTGAATGATGAATGTAAGATGAAACAAAGCGATGGAGCAAAATAGATACAAGAAGGTTACCAAGTGAGATTTTCATATTTGTATGTAGTACAGAGGTAACAATACCACACTTTATGAAATGGGAAGTAGAAGGAAGGGAAAGTACCTGCCTGCATGTTGAATGTTTTCATGTTGTTAAATGTATTTTTTAAAAGAAAGAACACGCACTGTGTCTAAACATACATGTCTAAACATGCACAAACATATACATATTGTTTTTGTTGTGATGTAGTAATGATCCAAATAGAACTCCCCATGGAATGTTTTATCAAAAAAGCCGGCTCTTAAGCATGACAACAACTTGGTTAAGCTGTATACCAGCATATTTCTGGTTTCAGATACATTTGGGTGTAGGTGTAATGCTGAAGCAGTTCTCCACCCACCACTCTGTGGTTAGCGTGTGCGCACACACACACACACACACACACACACACACCACCCTCTGGTAAGCTGATGTGTGACGAGGTGCCAGTAGACAGCGCTTTTTCAGTGCTTTCAAAGTTTATATCCAATAACACACATTTGCTGTGCATTCTCCTTCTGGAACAAAACCTTTACTGTTTCAGATAATAAAAACATCCCATAGCAGATTTCCTTATTGTCCATATTGTTGCTTCTCTGTCAGTGTGAAATACTGGAGTGGTCAGCTATTTATCATGGAAGCTGTCCTCAACCCCTGAATGTTCGGCAGAGGTGGTGATCCGTCACCAGTACCTACTGACTAGACTTGTGCAGTGGTGTAGTGGTCCCTGGAGAAGTGGGTATACTCTTAATTCATTTTTAATTAATTATTTTTTTAAGCAGCCCATACAGCACAGGATAAACGCTCTGTTTTGAGAAGTGGTTATACGCAATGCTGACTGAATAATGAGTGAGACTGCGTAAAGCCTGGACTACACCACTGGACTTGTGGCATTAGACCTGTGGAACGATCCAGAACTCTTCACCAGACACCTGTGACTCAGCTTTTTTTATGCAAGTTATAGTGGCAGGCCATGTTAGAATCAATAAAGGTAACCCAGGGTATCCCAACACACCACAAGTTCACACACTCAAGCACACACCTTTAACTCCAGCTGTGTGACATGGCTAATATGTTTGCAGTGTAATGTGTCATAGATTTGGACATCGCCTGTGTTGTCCAGAATGGATTCACCTGACAGGAAGACGGAATGGCATTGGATATGTCGTGCACATTATCACTCAAGATTAGACGAATAAGCAGGTGCAGGGAAATGTAGAAGAGTAGCTATCATTCATAAGCGCAGGTGATACACACATACACACTGCACACGTCACAGCACACAACCAAGGAATAAAAAGGCGCACACACACACACACACATACCCTCTGTCCCTAAATAGACACCCGGAATGTTGTCTAACGCCTTCTTTTAGTCCGGTATGGCAACAAAAGAATTGAGGCAGTGATTTGCATTGATCTACCAAATGCTGATTAGTACTTAGTGGGTGACGGATGGACAGGTGACCTTTGAGAAGGTTTTTTTTCTTACCTGGGAATGTATACCATCTGTCCCTCCCTGTCTTTCTTGTTTGAGACTCCATCCCTTTTTTGGTTGAGATAGACAGAAGAAAGGGAGGAGAGGAGGAGGTATAGAGAGCACAAAAAAGGGTCTCACCCATCTCTTAGGCAGAGTTGATTTTGGCAGAGAAAGCAACACATCCTTCCTTTTGATCCAGGTAAAACGAATCTCAGGTATGGTCTCCTGTCTCCTCTTTTCCTCCTTGAGTAACCTCCGCATAAAAATCGGACAGGTGCACGTATTCTCTCTTTCACTCAAACTCTTTCTACGTCCTCCCTGAGACATCCTGTTCCATTCCTGTCTTCATTTCTTTATTTGTTTACTAAACCCAAATCCTCTTTGTTCTTGCTCCTATGCTACACTACATCTTTCACTCTGTGTGAGTAACACTGCATAGATCACTTTCTCCTTGTACTGTGGACATGGAAAGGTTTAATGCGCTTGATGGTAAACATGTGGACTTTGTGTAAGTTGATAGTACCTGTGTAATAGAACTTAGTAATAGTCTGTCTGGGCTGTAACTGCACGTGAACTTTACCAATGATAGTTTTTGTATGAGTAGTTTATGATCAGTGACAGACCAATTGGTCATTCAAATCTCTCAGCATTGTTAGCCACATCTTCACCCTGGTATACACCAGGAAAAGCTTAACCTTTAACCATGAAACAACTAACAGGTACTTCAGTTATGATTTCACTTCAGTTGTATAGTTGTCTCTTTCAGTTGGAAAGGTGATATTTTAAATACCTTATCACTCAAAAACATGGTGAATGCCTTGAATGACCATCAAACAAAAATGATACGGATGTATTTCAAGTAATGTGGAATATGTTTCTGCAAGATTATTGTACACACACACACACACACACACACACACACACACACACACACACACACACACACAGAGAGAGACACACAAACACACACACACACACACACACACACACACACACACACAAAACACAGTCAAGTTTATGAGTGACATGGAAACAGGAACAGTAACATTGTGAAAAGGTCAAAACTCTAAATGGAGACTAGAAGATGCAAATATTTCTTGGGTGTGAAAAGTGACAGGGTGCCATCCACCCGCTATTGTTTTCCTTAGTCTCCAATAACAAAATAGGCCTTCCGTGTGATGATAATACCATCTACTAATACCATTTTGTGGTCTGCTTCGATGTGTTTACAGAAAACTGACAGAGACACTAGTGCGATGGCTGGCTGTGGTCCCTGGGTGGCAGTGTTGAGCCTGTTCTGCCTGATCTCAGCAGCCCGACTTGAGGAAGGTCAGTCAAAGATGCCTATGTGGATAAAGCTGTTCTGCCATTCCTCCACAGATTTGTAAAGTTTCCTGCGGAGCGGAGGCAATCAAGGTGGAGGGGGTGGGGAGGAACTCTAGGTGGAGGAGTTGGGGACAAATCTCTAGGTTGAACTCTATGGAGAGGAGGGGGAGGAAAAGAAAGCATGTGTATCACAGGTTTACTAAACAAGGCCATTACATTGAAGCCTAGCTAATCACACATCAGCTCCCCCTAGAGGCTAGATCTATTAACTACCTCAGACTGAATCCCCCAACTTCCACACATAGTTTCAGTTGACCTAGAATACCTAAACACAAAAATGCACGAGTGAAACACTTTACAATACAATAAACTGAGAAAGAAACTTTCTCTTTCTCTCTCTCTCTCTCCCTTAGTGGATGCGGCTGGTTTGTGTGCCCGCTACTCCAGTACGCCAGATGGCAAATTTCTGGAATTGACGGATTTCTTGATCATGGTCGATGGGGAGAAGGCCTTTGACCTTGTGGTAAGTTTGTGTGCGTCCAGTTTATCCAGGCTAAAATATGACCTCTTTACGTCAGCTACTTCCATTTCTGTCTGACACTTTGCACATAGCCTGGTGCCTGTGGTTCAGCTGAATGACATCATCATTATTTAAGGGCAGAGAGGTCACACTGATGCTTGTAGGCTACTGTCAGTCACTTTGCATGGAAATGTTTGCTAAATGATAAAGCTAAGATAAAATGTCAAATGCTGAAGGTTGCTAGAGGATCAGTTCCTCCCTTCTCTCTCTCTTGATTAAGCCATGAATAACGGGGAGGCTTGCTTTTGACTAGTGATATAGACTGACATTGATCTGTGAATTAAGGTTTTTATAAGTTTCTTTCTCTCTCTTTCTCTCTCCCTCTCTCTCTCTCTCTCTGCAGGAGAAGAATGGATCGCTTATGGATCCTTTCAAGCTGTATGATAAGGACGGCGATCATAGGCTTAACCTGAAAGAGTGTGAAGAGCTGGTCAAATACATCACCATGAAACAAGCATAACAGGGTCAATTGTATATACATTATACAAAATGACTGTGGTAGAAGTTAAAGTCACCTATTTGAGCATAACTTCAGTAAAAGTCTTACAGTAGCCTATCTGATCTATACTGTACTGTACTAATTTCAAAAGTAATTTTCTGAAAAGTTAAAGTACAAGTTAATGCTGTTATTAAAAAGCAAACAGTCCAGTGATTTTGACGTTTATTCTTTTAAGCATGTTCACCACTTTACACAACCAAACAAAGAAAAAAAATGCCTAATGGGTGTGTGGGAATCCCACAAATGTTTGGCTTCCATGGAAACATACGGTTGCAAGTGGGTGGGTGAGGGAATGCAACATGGAGTTGTCTTCACATCTATCAAATCAGAAGTATGACAAACTATTGCCACATGCCATCTGCCATATATTGAGTTCAGTCCGTGAAATGCCATTGTGAGTGTGCATTAATAAAATACACAAAGATTAATTTCTTGTTGCACATCTCCATGGTTACGATGCCTTAAGAACAATTGGAATTTGAATCAGGGGGACAGTGGTTCAGTAGGTAGAGGAGTCGTTCAGCATTCATAAGGCTACATCCGATCCAGACTCCTCCTCACCAAGTATCGACGTGTCCTTGAGCAAGACACTGATGTTTTTTGCTCAATATTGCAAATATTGCTTTCCAAAAGGATCGGTAATAATTATTCTTTCAAAAGAAGGATGCTGCTTTAGACTGTGCAACTGTCAGTCGCAAATCTAGTTGTATTCAAGTGTGTGTGTGAGCATGTTTGAGTTTCTGTGCTAACCTGCCTGTGTGAGTGTGTTAACTTGCATCTGTGTGTGTGCATGGGTTTGAGAGTCTGTGATAGCCTGTGTGTGTGTGTGTGTGTGTGTGTGTGTGTGTGTGTGTGTGCGCGCGTGTAGAAGAACTTTTGTTAGACCATTTGCAATAAAGACTTTGGCCTCTGTATTTGTTCACGTTGGTGCGTGTGTGTGTGTGTGCGCTTGTGTGTGTTTCTGTGTGTTTATGTTTGTTCACGTTGGTACGTGTGTGTGTGTGTGTCTTTGCTTACTTTTGGTGCGTGTGTGTGTGTGTGTGTTTGTGTTTCTGTGTGTTTGTGTTTGTTCACTTTGGTGCATGTGTGTGTGTGTGTTTATGTTTGTTCACATTGGTGTGTGTGTGTGTGTGTGTGTGTGTCTTTGCTCACGTTGGTTCGTGTGTGTGTGTGTGTTTGTGTTTGTTCACAAGGGTGCGTGTGTGTGTTTTTGTGTGTTTGAGTTTGTTGGTGCGTTTCATTCTCTTTTTTACGCCGACACTGCACTGCTTTGGCCCATGGCATTCTGGGAAAACTGGTACATACTCCAGCCCAAGGGGGTGCAACGGCGGTCTCTTGAACGTCCGCACAGTAGGCCATTTTGAGGACAGTAGGCCTATGCTTCCGGTAGGGATCAGTGGTACGTTAGGTAACGTCAGTGATCTTCACAATCGTTTACACTCTTATCTCGCGGAAATTTTGACGGATTTACAAATGACTTGATTTACAATCGTCATTACCTTGGTAATAATTCTGGATGCTTTAACATGTTGAAATGTGCAGCTTAATTGTGTATCACGGCTATTGTGTATCAGTCATTTTACATCAATTGGCGAGTAATTGTTCTTTCTTTTCAATATAACTTAAGTTGCACATAATACAATTGAAGTTGCACATGATTTCCAATCGGGTTGGTTTGTTAAACATCTTACATTATGATTTCGACAGGAAATTGCTGACTTTATTGCCAATGAAGATGCCAGAATTTTGTGCAACCTGCTCTATTGAACACTCCCTTGAAACGAGACCTGTCAGAGACCTGTCAATGTTATTTTCATATGAAAACCTATGTTTATAATTCTTCATAAGTATGTAGTGCCATAAGAAATATCTTACGGTTATAACAAACCAACCCGTTTGAAAATCGGTTGAAAATTGAGCAAGTTCTGGTTATTTAAAAAGTACCACTACCAACACAATGTTAAGGGGGAGTGAGCTATACTGTCCTCAAAATGGCCGAAATGTGCGGACATTCGACTCCGTCGGCCAGAAACGCAGGCAGGATATCTAGCCTTTATTATAGATATCTATGCTCCAGCCTGCCACTCTAACTAGCAAAATAACAGCTGAGTCACAGGTGCCTCTGCAGATAGCAGATAGCAGATAGCGGTGAAGAGTTCTGGAAAGTTCCACAGGTCTAATGCCACAAGTCTAGTCAGTAGGTACTGGTGACGGATCACCACATCTGACCGAACATTCAGGGGTTGAGGTTCGCTTCCACGATAAATAGCTCACCACTCCAGTATTTCACACTAACAGAGCAGCAACAATATGGACAATAAGGAAATCTGCTATGGGACGTTTGTATTATATGAAACGGTAAAGGTTTTACTCCAGAAGAAAAATGCACAGCAAATGTGTGTTATTGGATATAAACTTTGAGAGCACTGAAAAAGCGTTGTCTACTGGCACCTCATCATCACACATCAGCTTACCACAGGGTGGTGTGTGTGTGTGTGTGTGTGTGTGTGTGTGTGTGTGTGTGTGTGCGAGGGCGCTAACCATGGGGTGGTGGGTGGAGGACTGATTCTGCTGGTGCACAGCAGTGATGCTGTCAGCATCATACCAAAATGTATTTGTAACCAGAAATATGCTGGTATACAGCTTTACCAAGTTGTTGTCATGCTTAAGAGCCTGCTATTGTGATAAAATATTCTAGGGATAATTCTATAAGGATCATTACTGCATCACAACAAAAACAATATGTATATGTATGTGCAAATGCAATGTTTAAACACAGTTATCACTCAAGATAAGAAGAACACACACACACACACACACACACACACACACAAATTGGATATGTCATGCATATTATCACTAAAGATTAGAGTAACACACACACACACACATTGGATATGTCATGCACATTATCACTCAAGATTAGACGAATAAGCAGGTGCAGGGAAACGTAGAAGAGTAGCTATCATTCATAAGCGCAGGTGATACACAAATACACACGGCACACGTCGCAGCACACAACCAAGGAATAAAAAGGCACACACACACACACACACACACACACACACACATACCCTCCTAACGCCTTATGTTAGTCCTATTAGGTGACCCGTGGACAGGTGACCTGCTAGAATGTTGTTGCTTTTTTTTACCTGGGAATGTAAACCATCCGCACCTGTCTTTCTTGTTTGAGACTCCATCCCTTTTTTGGTTGAGATAGACAGAAGAAAGGGAGGAGAGGAGGAGGTATAGAGAGCACAAAAGTTGTTTGACTTTGGCAGAGAAAGCTGCACATCCTTCCATCTGATCCAGGTAAAACAAATTTCAGGTACGCTCTCCTGTCTCCTCTTTTCCTCCTTGAGTTACCTCAGCGTACAAAACGGACAGATGCCCACATTCTCTCTTTCACTGAAACTCTTTATACGCCCTAACACTGCATAGATCACTTTCTCCTTGTACTGTGGACGTGGAAAGGTTTAATGCGTTTGATGGTAAACATGTGGACTTTGTGTAAGTGGATAGTACCTGTGTAATAGAACATAGTAATAGGCTGTCTGGACTGTAACTGCACGTGAACTTTACCAATGATAGTTTTTGTCTGAGTAGTTTATGATCAGTGACAGACTCTCAGCATTGTTATCCACATCTTTACACTGGTATACACCAGGAAAAGTTTAACCTTTAATGATAAAACAACTAACAGATACTTCAGTAATGACTTCATTTCAGTTGTATAGTTGTCTCTTTCAGTTGGTAGGGTGATGTTTTAAATACCTTATCACTCAAAAACATGGCGGATGCCTTGAATGACAATCAAACAAAAATGACACGGATGGATTTCAAGTAATGTGGAATATGTTTGTGTGCATGGGGGAGACTCAGAAGGCAGGCTCCAGTGTTATTAGGGTCTAAAAGAACTGGATTTGCAGCAATTTGAGCACACACACAACAAAACACAGTCAAGTTTACGAGTGACATGGAAACACACACACATAGAGAAACAGGAACAGTTACATTGTGAAAAGGTCAAAGCTCTAAATGGAGAATAGCAGATGCAAATTTTTCTTAGGTGTGAAAAGGGACTTTTTTTTTGTATTTATTTTTTATTGGTTTAAATTGGGGTTACAATATTTCAAACATTCATATTAAGCATTTATACAATAACATATCCCAAACATATCATTACTCCCCCCACCCCCCTACTCACATGAGATGTATTCATATAACAAATCATATCAACAAAGCACGTTAATGTCAACAGGTCACACATTGAAATTAGTTCTTTTTCATTATAATGTCCTTCACTTTGGAGACACTAAGTGTTCACTAAGTGTTCGTGGGGTCGCACCATTTACTTTGGTGGAGGAAAGTTCAAGAAAAAGAATGTCCAAAAGGGTATTCAACCAATGATCGAACGATAAATTGTGGGGTGGCACCCAGACTTGTAAAATAATCTTCTTGGCTGCTGTAAAACCGGCAAGCCAAATTTTCCTAGATCTTTCATTCAAACAAATAAGAGAGTCATCAACGAGAAGGTGTAGAGCAGGGTCAATTGGAAGTTGTAAACCAATCAAATCAGACAAACAATCTAGTACTCTTATCCAGAAATCACATATTTTGGGACAGTCCCACATTATATGCGTGAATGTCCCTACTGTACTGTGTGGACAAAAAGAACAAAATAGATGTGGTGCCAGCCGGGGTAAGTATCTAGGGGTAACATATGCTCTATAGGCAATCTTCATGTGAATGAATTGATGATAAGGATTATGGGAGCTTCTACATATATTATGCCAGCTTGTTTCCCAATTTATAGTTCTCTCTCCAAAACTCATTGATCAATCCCATTCCCCAGTATTGGGTTTAGGAAACAAATGTGAAAGAAGTTTTGAGTACAGGAAAGATACCGTGTTTTTAGGAGCATCATGGAACCATTTAACTACAGTGTGTTCTTTCAGCCCTGGGCCCCATGTAACATTGTGAGATCTTATTCCGAAGTAAAAGAATAAGGAATGTTTAGGAATGTTGTAAATGGAGGAGCTGATGTGTGATTAGCTAGGCTTCAGGTGCCATCGACCTGCTATTGTTTTCCTTAGTCTCCAATAACAAAATAGGCCTTCCGTGTGATGATAATACCGTCTACTAATAACATTTTGTGTTCTGCTTCGATGTGTTTACAGAATACTGACAGAGACACTAGTGCGATGGCTGGCTGTGGTCCCTTGGTGGCAATGTTGAGCCTACTCTGCATGATCTCAGCAGCCCCACTTGAGGAAGGTCAGTCAAAGATGTCTGTGAATAAAGCTGTTCGGCCCTTACTCCACAGATTTGTTAAGTTTCCTTTGAGCTGACAGGTGAATCTGTACAATCTCCCTGAGAGCAGGATTTGAAGTCTGGATATCTTTCCTTCATTTAGCTAACAAAATGTTTTTATTGTTCCTTTCAGAGTGATCAAATAGAGGAAAAGACAGCATGTGTAACACAGGTTTACTAAACTAGGCCATTACAGTGAAGCCTAGCTAATCACACAACAGCTCCCCCTAGAGGCTATATCTATTAACTACCTCAGACTGAATCACCCAACTTCCACACATAGTTTCAGTTGACCTAGAATACCCAAACACAAAAATGCATGAGTGAAACAATACACTGAGAAAGAAACTACCATTTATTTTTTTAAATAAAAAACCCTAATCCCACCCTTCCCCTTCTCGTTCTCTCTCTCTCTCTCTCTCTCTCTCTCTCTCTCTCTCTCTCTCTCTCTCGCGCTCCCTTAGTGGATGCAGGTGGTTTGTGTGCCCAATACTCCAGTACGCCAGATGGCAACTTTATGATAATGACGGATTTCTTGTTCATGGTCGAGGAGGAGAAGGCCTTTGACCTTGTGGTAAGTTTGTGTGCGTCCAGTTTATCCAGGCTAAAATATAACCTCTTTACGTCAGCTACTTCCATTTCTGTCTGGCACTTTGCACATAGCCTGGTGCCTGAAGTTCAGATGAATGACCTCACCATTATTTAAGGGCAGAGAGGTCACACTGATGCTTGTAGGCTACTGTTAGCCACTTTGCATGGAAATGCTTGCTAAATGATAAAGCTAAGATGAATCGTCAAATACTGAAGGGTGCTAAAAGATTAGTTCCTCTCTTCTCGCTCTCTCTTGCTTTAGCCATGAATAGCGTGGAGTTTTTGGCAAGTGATATAGACTGACATTGATCTGTCGATAATGGTTTTTATAAGTTTCTTTCTCTCTCTCTCTCTCTCTCTCTCTCTCTCTCTCTCTCTCTCTCTCTCTCTCTCTTTCTCTCTCCCTCTCTCTCTCTGTAGGAGAAGGATGTGCTTCTTAACTCTTTCAAGCTGTATGATAAGGATGGCGATCATAAGCTTAACCTGAGAGAGTGTGAAGAGCTGGTCAAATACATCACCAAGAACCAATGGTATATACATTATACAAAATGACTGTGGTAGAAGTTAAAGTCACCTTTATTTGAGCATAACTTGAGTGAAAGTTGTACAGTAGACTATCTGATCTATACTCTACTCAATCAAAAGTAGTTTTCTGAAATGTAAAAGTACAAGTTAATGCTGTTATTAAAAAAAGCAAACAGTTAATTCATTTTGACGTTTATTCTTTTAAGCATAAAAAAAAGAAGAGCCTTTATTTGCATACAACGAAAATCTGGAGTGCTTCTCTTGTTGGTGCGACGAGGGACAACATTTAACACAACAGCAACATATAACACAACAATATAACAACTATCTATAAACAGTACGAATAGCTTAACAACATATATATATATATATATATATATATATTAAGAGTTAAACAAAGTGTGGTGGGATAGATTAAAGTACTTCCTGGTCTTCTTGGAAACATACGGTTGCAAAAGTGTGTGTGAGGGACTCCAACCTGGAGTTGTCTTCACATCAATCGGATCAGAAATACAGGCAAACCAAGAAATGACAAACTATTGCCACATGCCATCTGCCATATACTGGGTTTAGTCCGTGAGCTGCCATTGTAAGTGTGCATTAATAAAATACACAAAGATGAATTTCTTGTTGCACATCTCCATGGTTACGATGCCTTAAGAATAATTGGAATTGGAATCAGGGGGACAGTGGTTCAGCAGGTAGAGGAGTCGTTCAGCAATTGGAAGGTTACTAGTTCGATCCTGACTTCTCCCCACCAAGTATCGAAGTGTCCTTGAGCAAGACCCGGAACTCTGAACCGCTCCTGATACGCAGGTTGGCAACTTAGATAGTAGCCTCCGCCATCGGTGTATGAATGGGTAGATGTCTGAGGCATTCATGTAGAAAGCGTTTTGAGTGCTCCATGAGTAGAAAAGTGCTATATAAATGCAGTCTATTCACATAAAAATAAAAAAAATGCCAGAGACAGCCGATGGGTGAAAACAGACAGTAAGGCCTTGTCTATTACCGCTTACTGTACGAAGTATACTGCAATACTTAGTGCACTCTAAGCACTTACATCGTGCGTTCTGTCGCACACACACACACACACACACACACACACACACACACACACACACACACACACACACACACACACACAGACGCACACACACACACACACACACACTAACACACACACATACACACAGCCTGTCAAGGCTAAACTACAAAGTTTAACTACGCAGAGAGCTGTGTGGGGTATCTGTAGACAGATGTTACAGTAAAAGTGAAAAATGCATATTGTAAATCTTTAAATAGGAACCCCAAAATCTGTATTGTGTGCATCCTCTACAATAAATTCCATGAGGGACAACTGAACACACACACATGCACACGCACAGGCACACGCACACACACACAGCAACACATGTCATAGAACCCACCCAGTCTTTTCTTTATTGTTGGTCAACTTTGACCTCACCTGTCACCCAGGCAACAGTCTGACGCCCTGGCTGACAATTCTCCTCTGAGACAAATATAAGCAGATGACACGGTGTGTGTGTGTGTGTGTGTGTGTGTGTGTGCATTTGTGTGGGTGTGTGTGTGTGCGTGCGTGTGTGGACACAAATGCAGCAACTGTTTGGTTGCCCTTGTGTGTCAGCACATGAATGGCAAGGATTTTTTTTTTGTTTGACTGAAAATAACAACACAAAGTCAGGATGTCTGCCTGCCTGCATTCATGCATGCATGCATGCGTGTGTGTGTGTGTGTGTGTGTGTGTGTGTGTGTGTGTGTGTGTGTGTGTGTGTGTGTGTGTGTGTGTGTGTGTGTGTGTGTGTGTGTGTGTGTGTGTGTGTGTGTGTGTGTGTGTGTGTGTGTGTGTGTGTGTGTGTGTGTGTGTGTGTGTGTGTGTGTGTGTGTGTGTGTGTGTGTGACTGTGCACACATGAATTGTATGACCTGACGGCCAAGAAGGTCTGTTTTGACTAAAGTGGCCTGGCCAGAGACAAACGTCTGAAAACAGGACGCAGGGCTAAATGAGAGACAGAGGCAGAACGGCAGAACGACAGAAAAGGAGTGAAAGCAGGATAAGGCCGGAGGAGCAAGGAGCCATGGAGACAGGGAAAGAGAAGAGCAGAGCAGAGGGGAAAATAAAGAGAGAGGGAAGCACATTCCTCCTGCTCCTCTTCCATTCAAAACAACAGCTGGAGAACACACAGGTGTGTGTTCCGCTTGGGTTTACTAACCGGGGAGAACACCACACGCTGACTATGCAACCACCACACACACTCTCACACACGCTCATTCACACACACACACGCTCACACACACACACACACACACACACACACACACACACACACACACACACACACACACACACACACACACACACACACACACACACACACACACACACACACACACACACACACTGTGAGGATCAGCATTCCTTGATCCACTCACACACACCCCTCACATTTTCTACCTTCTGGTCGGGCGCCTGATTCACCAACCCTCTCATTAGCAGGATCCGGAGTGCCAGAGGAGAGGAGAGGAGAGGAGAGCGTCCCCACTCAGCGTCCCAGACTGTAAATCACTCTCCTCTCCACTCCTTTCCACTCCTCTACACTTTCCACTCCTCTCCTCTCCACTCCTTTCCACTCGTCTACACTCCTCTACACTTTCCACTCCTCTCCTCTCCACCAACTCCATGTGGACCGTCAGCACCACCTCACATACAAATGCTGCATGATTTTGGACAATAAAGCTTGGCAACTCAAGCATAGTAATAACACCTTGTAATAACAGCTATCATTATTATTACTACTGGAAAATCCATAGCCAAAATTCATAGTAAAAAATCATATAAATACATAACATACATATCGAGGTATGACAGTGAAGTGAGAGTAGGATATCCTCACAGGTGTGATTAGTCCTGTATTCACGCTACGTTTTAATTTGTGCATCCCCCCTGCCCCCTACAAATGTAATGTCCCAGATAGCAAGCATACGTATATCTGTCTGCCCACTGGGGTCAGAGCTGGCGGCCTCTGGCCTTTTGCTTATTGATTTTTGAACGGTCCGCTGGCCCACCGTCTCTTACGAAACATTTTCTTTCTTTACTAATTTATACCTCCTCAGTCATTTTCACCAACCCTTAACTTTAGTATAGATATTACCAGTGCATAACAGGTCTTCAATTGACCAAGTCATTTTTTTACTCGTTTACTTTTACTTGTTTATTCTAAAACACACACATTATGATTTTAAAACTGATTATGTCTCTACGTGTAGCAGCCCTGAGTCAGGCTAGTTTATAATAATATATATATAATTTAATGTGGTAAGCATCCATAGCCCAAAGTTCTCTCCAGCTGAACCTACTTTTCTCAATACACCGGTGGATATAATATATATATTATGCCTGCTCTCTGGGTCTATGAAGAAAGAATCCCATTAATTTTGCTCAGTGTTGGGAATAAAACCACTAGAGGGCGACTATACTTTCCCTCTCTATGACAGCTGCTTCGGAGACAACATACTATGAAGCTCTCCACTATCTACAGTATACCGACATGAACGGCTTTTGAACCTTTTTATAGGTTCTTATTCTTCAGTTATTAACAGAAGTAAAGGTATTAATAAGGTATTAATATTATTAGTTAAAAATATTATGTATTTGCATAAGTACATGACATTGCAACTCATAGGTCTAGGGTAGGAGTAAGTACATATAAATTAGCGCTATGTACTTAGTAAAGACTATTACGTAACATAGAAAAATTGATATCATATGAGATTTACTTGAGCTTGTAACACTGTCATAATTTGCCACATATATCATATATCATATAGGTCCCATACTTTGTTGTATGTTAAGTTGAGTTCAATTTAATGATCTATTAAAGTCTGAGCATACTGCATGTATGTACGAGATGGTGGGCTGGGGGGGGGGGGGGGGGGGGGTAGGTATGTTTATGGTCTTGGAGACTGAAAGACTGTGTGTGTGCTGTGTGCCTGTAATCACTGTAACAATGGGAGCTGAAGTGGGGGTGAGTGTGTGTGTGTGTGTGTGTGTGTGTGTGTGTGTGTGTGTGTGTGTGTGTCAGACAGAATCTGTGTTTCAGGAAACAGAGAGATCCTGTTTTTGAGTTGGCTCCCATTGTTGCACTGATTAAATACACACACTCACACCATGCTGCGCTATCCCACACACATACACACTAACCTCTCTCTCTCATACACACACACACGCACACACACACACACAAACACACACACAAAATCAAAGATCCCCTCCCTGTTAAATAATTGTCACACCCCATCTCACAGACTCAAGACACACACACACAGACACAGACATACACACACACACACACACACACACACACAGATACAGACATACACACACACTCTCTCTCCCCAAACATACACCAGTACCACACCCATGTCCTCTCTCATACAAAACAATCACATCTTCTCTTTCACCCTGTGTATCACACACAAAACCACAAAAAGAAGCTCACACACACACACACTCTGAACTATTCACAGTACTACCACACATGATAAACTGTTACCCTCCCATCACAAGGTTTTTGAGGTCTCACACACACACACACACACACACACACACACACACACACACACACACAAGCAAACACACCTCTGAGTCTGCCTGTTTTTTCTTCTTCTGTAGTCTCCCTGTTGCCTCTGAGTCCACTTCCCTCCACCCATTCCATTCTATCGTTTGCCTACGTCTCCATTACACCCCCTTGCACTCCTTTCTTCTTCTCAATCCCTCTCTCCTTGCACTCCTTTCTTCTTCTCAATCCCTCTCCTTGCACTCCTTTCTTCTTCTCAATCCCTCTCCTTGCACTCCTTTCTTTTTCTCCTTCATCCCTTTCTCCTTGCCCTCCTTTCTTCTCCATCATCCCTCTCCTTGCACTCCTTTCTTTTTCTCCTTCATCCCTTTCTCCTTGCCCTCCTTTCTTCTCCATCATCCCTCTCCTTGCACTCCTTTCTTTTTCTCCTTCCCTCTCCTTGCACTCCTTTCTTTTTCTCCTTCCCTCTCTCCTTGCAGTCCTTTCTTTTTCTCCTTCATCCCTCTCTCCTTGCACTCCTTTCTTTTTCTCTTTCATCCCTCTCTCCTTTGCTGTTAGTCACCTTTTTCCCATACTGAAGGCCTTATCTTTCCCCCCCCCCCTACCCCAGCTTGGATTTCCAGTGCTTTGGAAACACGTTTCTTACCCCCGCTCCCTGTCTGCCCGAGCCCATCTGAATACACGTGGGAATCTGGAGTGTGTTCGAGCATGTGTGTGTGTGAAGGAGGTACGTGTGTGTGTGTGTGTGGGTAACAGATGCACGATTGTCTGATTATACGTTTTCGAAGGGGAAGAAAATCTGCTTTAGGGAGCAGAGTGACTGAACACGTCAAACGTCACAGCTGCACCTGTGGCTGCTTTCGTTCCAATATGCAGAGCAGGCCCCTCCGTGTCCCTCCCTGCCTCCTTCCATCCCTCCCTCCCTTTCTCCATCCCTCCCTCCCTCCGTGTCCCTCCCTCCCTCCCTCCTTCTCTGTGTTGTGTCTGGCCAAAGGCTCGGTTTCTGATCACAGGAAGTGATGCTGGCACAGCAGTGCACTGAGAAACAGCACAAAGGCTGTTCCCACCGCTCTCACACACGCACTTGCTCAGAAGTTGTGTATAGCGTACGTTCTCTCACACTCAGTGCGCGCACACACACACACACACACACACACACACACACACACACACACACACACACACAAGCTTCACACACAAGGTTCACACACAAATCATCGGCTCAAGCGTTTGAGACTGTCCAACACCACCCTTTCATCTTGTTCCCTCCCCCTTAGCAAACATAACTCATGAAGCACTCAAAACTTGAAATTAGATCATATAAAATTTTATAGCATTTTCAACCACAAACATCTCCTCACACCCCCCAGCACATGGCAGAGCTCAGTAATATACACCCCTTACATACATACATATATATATTTAGAAAAATACAAAAAGAATGGTTCATGTATTTAGCAAAGCCAACAACACAGGTATACTTTGAGTCTAACACAGTTAATCTGATATGTATGGAATCACGTGGGTGTCTTTCAGCACTCCTGGCGCAGGGAGGCATAGAGGGTGACCAGAGACACATACTGCAGTTGAAAGGCTAAAGCTCTCCGACTCTTATCTCTCCTTTTCACTCGGGAAAGCTGACACTTATCTCATTTTGGCTACTGCAACGGAAACTCCTGCCAAGGGTCAAGAAGATACCTGAGATACTTGTATAATTCGATCACAAGCAAGAGAGAAAGCAGGAGTAAAAAAAAAAAAAAAAACGCTCCACTCTTTAATCGGCATAGAATAGCTTCAGATACTAGCGCTACCCAGAATCCTTTGAGGGCATAAATGTGAAGTGTGAGGTGTGCTACAAAAACCATTGGTCACCTTCACCTACTGTTAAAAGAGATTACATTAAAAGAGATTGACATTGAAGAGACTGAAAAGAGAAGACAGACAACAGATGGCTTGTGAGGCTGAGCTACAATGTACCAAAGTGACCAAATGACCAAAGCAAATACACCACAGAATAAGGAGTGGAATCTTTTGGTCCAAACAACTCTGAATTGTAGACACTGTGATGTGAATTTTCGTACCGTCACTCATGAATATATAGTTATAATATTTACATTTTACAAAACCGGCAGTGACCCTCCGTTGACCTGACTCTCTATGAATCTAGAATGTCCTGCGGTGTCCTGCATGGTTGCATCGTCACTCTCTAGTGAAGAAGGTGCAGCTGAGGTGAACACAGTGAATCTCCTCTACCCCCCCCTCCCCCCCCCACACACAAAGCCAGGACAGAAAAACAGATGGATAAGAGTCATTCTCCTCCTCCTCTTCCTCCTTCTCTGTCTATGGGGTAGCCATGTCATGGTCAAGGCTGACATGTTGTTTGAAAGAATGCTGAGACGGGAAGTGAAGTGGCTGCACACAGGCTCAGCTCAAATACATGTCACTGAAGAGCACACTAAACCCTGGCAGGGGGAGAGGTGGGAATGGAATGTCTGGTCATCGTGCCTTCAGGTTATCATCCCCCCTTACACACACACACATATACACACTTCCCCACTCCAAAAAAACAGGAAAAAACAAATCTGACTGGCCGCATTTCAACGGCACCCTAATCTGTGCACAAGTGTCTAGTCGTGTAGGGCGTGCTATTGCTGATCTGGCACGAGGCCTTGTCACACTGGCTCTTTGTGCATACATGTGAGCACCCCAAAACACAACCGTGCTCGGGTGGCCTCAGGACTCCTACACATATTAGAAGAGCTTCTTCCCACTAAAGGTCAGGTAGAGGTCACACAAAGGTCAGAGGGCATGTGGCAGGCTTTCTTATAGTGTTGGCGCTGCTGGGTACTTTTGATGTACATGTCAGTGAAGGAGGGACGGCATCAGCATCAGCGTACCCAAGCATGCAAATTAAACAAATAGTGGTCTGTATGAAAGGAATCTGTTTGAAACCAACTGGCAGAAGGCTCCTAGAGTGGACTGTATACACAAAAACAACCTCCACTTATAGAGCTATCGTTAATGATCTATCATAAGTCACAAGAATTCCTCAACTCCAAAATCGTAAGGCCTCGAAATGGCGTTCTGAATCAGTTCTGATCACTTTCTTGTAGATTTAACGAAAAGCACATTGATGTAGTGACAATGTTTATCATAATGTTATGCAAGTTGTGCAAGGGGACTTGATAAAAATAATAATACAAATAATAATAAAAAAAGAGGTTTAAACACAAAAAAAAACACTGTATTGAAAAATACATTTGGCATTTAGACTCTCAACACATACAGAATAGCGATATACAATGGGAAAGCATGAACATACTGCAAACAGAATTAGGGGCTACAAGAGCAAAAAGGTACCTGGAAATTACACCGGACAACCCAGCGTTCAGTCATCCAGAGTAATTCAGTCATTCCACGCTTTAAAGTGCACTGAATTGAAACCTCTCAGGAGGGGATGATTAAGGTCGCTAGTCACGTACCATGGCAACAGTCTGGTAGCCATTTGGGACACAGAACAGCTCCCCTCCCTCTCTTGAACTTCAGAAGTCAAAGACTTCTTTGCTCAAGATGGGAGCCATATTTTGAGACCTTATTTTATTTCTTTCTTTTTTTGAAATAGATAACCTTTCAGCTATACCACAAGAGTGACTTCGGTAGTTGGATAGGCCTTTTACAAACTGAACTGTGATACCCAGAGAGGAGAGACCTAGGAGAGATGAGAAGGGAGATGAGGCCGCTTATAAGAGCACACAGGAGAGGGAGATTCAGGAACAAGGCACTTGGTGGTGAGGGAGGGCCCCAGACAGGGCCTCTGTTTAAATGGAGACGGGTTTGTAGGAGGGTGTGCCTTGATCGGCGGGTCCAAAACTCCAGAAGAGGAAGAAGCGGATGAGGCTGGTGACGATGCCTGGCGTGTTGGGAACCTGCGGCACACAGGGAAAGGATTTAAGGGGAGCACATCTCACAGAGCAAAGG
>NC_137917.1:19385443-19396011 GCF_963457725.1 Sprattus sprattus | reverse complement strand
AGCCTGAGCCAAGTACTGCTTGGGCCCAATGTCTGCGGGGATATAATCGAGCCAAACACTGAACTCTCGGTTAATGACTTCCGATGCCTGGCAGGGGAATGGATTTAGTGTTGAGAACCAGCGTGAGGAAAGGGAGGTGGGGGTGAAGAATTGAAGGTACGATTGAAACACTTAACTCACCATCTCACGAAAAATGCACTTCCTTTTTTTTACTGTTCTCAAAAAGATGTTTGACCATCACTGATTCCCTTTCTCCTCACTCTCACAATAAAATCAAGATGGCTGCCCAATGTGAATGTCTTGAACTTATATAAAGCACTGTAAGAGTGTGAGGGTCTTGATTTTGTCGTTGCAACAACAAATCGGACTATATAACGTACTGTAAGAGTATCCCATCACTGTATATACCACACAGTATGCATCACCATTGGACTGTTCTCTCTGTTCTCACCATGATGTAGAAGTCCTGCAGCTGCATGCCGTAGAGGGTCCAGGAGGTGGACGTGAGGAAGGTGGCCACCGCTAGAGGGAACGAGAGGAGCTCCACCGAACGAGTGCGGATGATCTCCAGCTGAGAGAGAAAGAGAGAGTGAGAGAGAAAGAGAGAGCAATGGAGAGAGAGAGAGAGAGAGGGAGAGAGAGAGGGAGAGAGCGGGAGAGAGAGAGAGCGGGGAGAGAGAAAGAGGGAGAGAGAGAGAGAGAGAGAGAGAGGGAGAGAGAGAGGGAGAGAGAGAGAGAGAGAGGGAGAGAGTGAATAGCCATGTTTGCACTGCTGGGCCAGGGGCGAGCCAGGGTTATCTTTGGGCCAACCAGGGGTAATGGCCTGGGGCCTCAAGTCGTGAGAACAAAATCCATTCGCATTTCTATCGGCTAATGGTCCTGCGGTATTGCCCTAAACATGCAGCCTCAGCATAAACACCACCCATCCCTCTCAACACTCCAATAAAGCGTATCAAAATAACTAAAATAACTGTCCTGAGAGTAGTTCACAAGACAGATAATCTGTTGGGGTAAAAAAAAGAACGAAAAAAAAGGCTCCTCTGGGTCTATTCAGTGCCAACGCCATTTGCAAGAATGAAGCGCGCCCAAATCAAATCAAATCAACAAATCAGAGCCAGAAGGAATGACAGAGTGTCAATACTGCTTGTGCACACGGGCGTGAAGCCCCTTTTACCCCTTACATACTCAATATCTTGACTGACTTCAGGAGCAAACAGAAAGCAGCCAGCAGCAGTGGAAAAACTGTCCATCCCTCCTTTGCCAACGAAAAAAAAGACAAAGACAAGTAAACAAAAGAAGACCGGCCAAGAAAAGCAAGGTAAATAGACAGAATAAGACCAAGATCGTGATAAAACAGAAGTTAACCACAAAAGTCCATGGAGACAAAGGAGATAAGAATGAAAGGGTTCAGATGCCAAATCAGTTCAATTTATTTATATACCAACTGAAATAGTCTCTACAGAGCCCAGAGCCTGAACTCCCCTAGAGCCGAGGACGTCTGGGGTATTATAAACAAGGTAGAATTTGTGCATTGTAGTTGGGTGGGAATGGGCAGCTGTAAGCAGAGGGTTTCTGCAGGTAGATTGAGTGGAAAGACTGTGACAGCATTCCTCAGTGGAGACAGTGGAGACAGACAAAGTAAGTAGACAGAGCTAAGTTGCCTTTTATGTGTACATGTAATTATAGGTTATGGTGATGAGGAACAATGTTCTCATCAGCATTTGCAGATGAAGGTCCTACTATATGGGACAGCAACAGAGACTAAACAGAATATCACACACTAAAAGAAACAAGGCATTGCTAATTATCTAAACATCAAATTCATCATACTATGGCATGCCAAAGGCTATCCAAGGTTAGAGGTTGGGGGTGGGCTGATCAATCCAAGCTTGAAAGTTCAGTAAAAGCCTCCACCAAAGGGACAGGAAGTTTAGAGATTATAGTACATTTTAGAATATGGGACATATACTATATGCCGTGTTCAATAAACACAATTTCCTGTATTATACAAATAATCCACTGGGAGAAAAACTATGTGATTATGCAACATGAACTCTGTGGTAAACTAGCACAACCTCCTACACAAAACGCACAATCTAATCGGAATAAGAATATGAGCTTATGTAACACATTCAATAAGCGCATGTTTCCATCCTATGTGCCTTATCTACTCGGAATGGAGTTGTGTAGCAATGCACCATATGTTCCACGTATAAAAGAGGTGACCTAACAGTGATCACATTCTCCACATCAGGAGCTTCTGGGCGTGGGAGAGGAACACCCTGATAGTGTGGCTGCTCTTCAGCTGCTGGGAACAGAGGGGAGGCCAAAACTCAGACAGAGGAGGAGAGGAGGAGAGCATTCAAGCCCAACCACGTGATCAGCTCCACGGGGTTAATCCTCTCGCTCACACCTGACTCCTGATGACACTCTCCGATACACTGCTGCACGACCGAGACTTACACAACAGTTTCCACGCTCACACACTGTGTAACCCCCTCTCCAAATACACACACACACACACACACACACACACACACACACACACACACAGTGGGAGTGTTTGTGTGTGTGAGAGAAAGAGAGAATGAGCGAGAGACACAGAGAGAGAGAGAGACAGAGAGAGAGAAACACAACACACACAAAGAGTCATTTGTCACCTCAGTGAGGTTAGGTAACAACCCTTTCAGATAGAGACGGACAGAGAACACACAAGAACAAGAAAGAGTGTGTGTGAAAGAGCGAGAGAGGAAACATGGTATAGGACCAGGACACACACTGACTGGATGGTGGGGGGGGGAGACAGACAGAGGCGCACAGGACACAAACAGGAAGACAAGAGAGAGAGAGAGGAAGAAGCAAAAACAGACGGATGGATAAGAGCAGACCTTGGCACCACAACACTCAGCGGTGACAGATGCCGGCTCCCTAACACAGAGACGTATCAGGAGTAGGTAAACAGGAAAGGAGTGTGATGGGGCAGAACTGGCTCGGTGAGATAACTTAAGCATGCGTAGGAAATCAACAGTCTATGGTGTGGTGGCACTGTGAGGCTCTGACGCATGCACAGGATAAACACTACCTCAGCCTCATAGGCAGCTCATGTTGGCACGGTAACACTGTATTCTTTTACTCCATTAATCCGCTAGCAGTGTTTGACGCTTCTGCATTTCTGCAGATGTGTTTGATATTCTGCATGTCAGACAGGCCTTGTCCCCTGTGTGTGTGTGTGTGTGTGTGTGTGTGTGTGTGTGTGTGTGTGTGTGTGTGTGTGTGTGTGTGTGTGTGTGTGTGTGTGAGTGTGAGTGTGAGTGAGTGAGTGAGTGAGACAGAGAGTGAGACAGAGAGTGAGACAGAGAGTGAGACAGAAAGGCAGTAAGGGAGAGAGAGTGAGTGAGTGACTGTGTGACTGTGTGACTGCGTGACTGCGTGACTGCGTGACTGCGTGACTGAGCGAGTGAGTGATTTTGTGATTGAGTGAGTGTATGACTGAGTGAGTGAGTGAGTGAGTGAGTGTGTGTGTGTGTAAGTGAGTGAGTGAGTGATTTTGTGATTGAGTGAGTGTATGCCTGAGTGAGTGAGTCAGTGTGTGAGTGAGTTTACCAGGTCAGCCAGTGGAGACAGGTACATGCTGATGGTGAAGACACTGCAGATGAGGCCCAACTGGGAAAGCTGGACGCTGCCCTCAGAGACGATCACACTGAAGTAACCCCAGCCCACACCCAGCGTACACACCATTGCCAGAGTCTGCAGCCACGCTCGCCTCTGAAACACACACACACACACACACAGCTGAGAGGTATGGATTGTGGGGGATCCCAAGCCAGAAGCAAAATCAACCCTCATATCGCACTTTGGTTTGAGAAGAAGCCACAAGACTTAGCTCTGGGGAAAATAATTCTGCTGGAGAGGTCACATGATCATGACCACTACAATGCCTGTTTAGGGTTGCGGAGATAAACTACGCCACCAAAACAGTTAACTTTATTTTACTTAACAGTCCAGCACACCCTTCTCCCTCAGTGACACATAAGAGAACATGTTAGCAGACATCTGTCTGCCTCACTTTATGGTACAGCAACAGTGTGTGTGTGTGTGTGTGTGTGTGTGTGTAAGTATGGATGCATGGGCGAAGCCATTGTACTTGTGTATGTTGAGTAAAATCCTTTTTTAACACTCTCTCTTTAGGTAAGGATCATAAAGCGGTTTGTGTATGTTGAGTAAAATTCAGTTATTATACTTACTCTCTCTCTTTGCTGAAGGATAATTAAGCGGTTTGTGTATGTTGAGTAAAATTCAGTTGTTATACTTACTCTCTCTCTTTGGTGAAGGATAATTAAGCGGTTTGTGTATGTTGAATCAAATTCAGTTGTAATACTCACTCTGTCTTTGGTGTAGTGGCAGTAAGACAGTATGTAGAGAGTCTGCAGAGAGGCTCCAATCGTATTTACGAGGATCAATGTCCCGTCTTTCTTCAGAAGACCATAATAGAGCCATCCTAGGTTACTGACAAACAAACAAACAAACAAACAAATAAATAAATAAACATATAGACACACACAAAAGACCACCTGAATCCCAATAAGAATCACTTCCAGGTAATGAAGATTTGCATTTTCGAGGTGCAATTCCTTGTGTGTACATGAACAAACTGATTGACCTATTGATTGCACTTGTAATCTGATGGATAACACAGTATCAGCACAATGAGCAACTTTTCTGCTGGTAGGTGAAAATGTCAAGTTAAAATAAATCAGTTTTCTCCATGTGTCTCTCCATGTTGTAATCATGCACTCGGTTCCTCTGTTCCTTTGATTTACCACAACACTGAATTAGCCTAAACAGGACCTTGGAGGTCTTCAGATAATTTTTTATCATACTTGAAAAAGTGGGTCATCTTGTTCCTGTACACATTCTCAAGCTAGCCACAACATCGGGCTGATGATAGGTGGATCAGTGACATAACGTGAATAAATGCATACAGACACTATACTTGTAAGTATTTGACTGGGCACACAGCAAACCTTACTTTAGACAAGTGGTAAGAAAAGGGAGGAATTGGATGTTATCAGCACTTCGTGTAGTCCTCATCTTTTTCAGATCGGTCCTGCAAACAACCCAAAACATACGCACAGGCAAATTAATGTGGTTGACCCTATAAGCAGAAGTGGGTGATTTTGTGGGAGCTGTGAGGGCGGTATAGGTCGACGGGTGACAGGTGACAGGTGATCTTTTCATGGCCAGCTGACACAAGCATGAAGTCTTCTTATTGATTCGTACAAATGAGGTAACGAACTTGATCATTTAGCTTGCTAGCTAATCTTACAATGTGATGCTAACCTAACTCTGACTAATGGTGGTAGTGTTTATGAAGGACCACGTCACGAGCAAGCGTGAACATACATCTTCAAAAATAAAAGTGAGTGAATGCATGCTATGACTTGCATTACGTTTACACAGCAGTAGTACAGGCATGCAGAAAATGAACTCACAGTCCAGTCGAGAACATCCCGACCGTAAACACGATACATGCACATGATAGAAGCTGCAAAAACTCCATAGAATGAAAAACAAATAAAGTTGATTTGGTATCTAGATAAATTCTAGAAATGATGAAGCACGTTTTCAGTCTTTAAATATAAGTAAACTACAACGTGTGGTGCTGATAAAAAAAAGTACAATGCTGACGTTTACGTCTTCCCTACTCTATTTCCGTATTTGTAATGTGTTACTCCGAAAAATAGTCTGATCTGATTGGTTCTCGTGACCATCCAGACGGCAGAGATCTAACCAATCACATTATAGGCATCATAGATACCAATCCCACCGATGATGTAAACGTTTAATCTTTGAATTAAACCAAAGTCCCTATAGGCGTTTCGTAATAAATTGAGTGCAGATTGGTTAGACTGTCAGTGATGCCCACAAATTAATTTAAGAATATATCAGGTAATGATAAATAAATGGTTTCAAACGTTATTGACATCGATGCACACGTTGACCAGGGTATGTTAAGCTCTAACTGTGTTTTAATATGCCCACTCATTCGCATAACAGCAGGAATTAATAAAAATATAGACCCAGAGCAAATCAGTCGGGTTGTAGGACTAACATCGTGTAATATTTGAATAAAAATAATATACATGTTGTTTCATTCAGGCTCGTAATGAGAATATTAGTCCATCAACACAAGGTAGCCTAAATTCATTTCAATGTTGTACTGTTTAAGCAAGGCAAATAAAAAGCAACGTCTATCTGATAATTATAAATATAAATGATAAATTATAACATCTATTTAAAAGAACACGGTTCCAAAAAGAGCAAAATATCTGTTTATATATATAACCTGAATCAATTTCATCTATTAGAAACACAAATGAAAATAATAAGAAACGAAAGCCCAAAACATAAATCTAAAACAGCTAACATTGCACTTCAAGTGGATTCTTGCTGTCAATTCCCAGCAGGCCCACATGCAACTAAATTTGCAACATCTCAGTTGTGTCAGTTGCTTTTGACCCAGAGGGCACTTGGAATGACGAGAGCAGCTCCCGAAGGTCACCTCCACAGTCAGTTCCAACAACCGAGTTGGCACCTCAACACAACCTGAGCCCGTGACCACCGCATCTACTGTGCTTCAAGTGTAAATGGAGATGAATGTGGCACCAGGCTGCAGCGCGTCCACAGAGTGGTGCTGTGTAATTTGTTTAGGCGCTCGGGTGTGGACTCTGGTGCTGGCCTGACTGAACAAACACCAGTGCTGCGCGCTGACAGATGTCAAAGCTTTCTCTGGGGAAAAAGCGTCAGCGAGAGGCGGCGAGAGTGCGAGTGCAAACGCCACGGTGACATCCTCACACCCGAGTGAGAGTTTACACTCACCCCTAAAACCACATCCCCTCCTCCCTCCCTCCCTCTCTCTGTCCCTATCTCCTGTCAACCCCCCCCCCCCCCACCCCCTCCTTCTCGCTGCGGATGTTTGGTCAAGCACTGTGAAGTCCTGGCCCTGGCAGTGGAGGATGAAAGGAGAGGGGTGATGATGGAGGGAGAGAGAGGGCAGAGCAGGGGTAGGAAGAGAAGAAGAGAAGAAGACGGAGGCTGTTGTGGGAGCCCTGAGTAGCCTGAGTGCTAATGTTTTTTCCTAACCCTGCAAGGACACAGTGGGCCTCAGCTCCCCACCTCAGCGGCCTTGTTTTGATGAACCGTGCCTCAGACAGAGAGCCTCAGCCTTTGGGTCAGTTTAGCCTTTCAAGTGATAATCAATTAGGCCCGGGATGTGGAATCCTGATCCCATGCAGCTGTAAAAACCCTTTCCCTATCTTATCTTTCATGGTGTCTCATTAACCCTCCCTTCAAAGGGCTGAATTAAGACTAATCCTCAAACCACCTGGGGTTTTCAGAAGAGCTTTCGCCATTCAGTGTCTTTTGACCACTTTCCCGTTTTAACTGTTTTGGGAAAAGTGGGGTTTTATTTTATTGTTTTATCTAAACTTTTTATTCTTACTGTGTATTTTTTACAAAAAATGTTTTTTTTCACACACCTCATTGAGGTAATGTAATGTTTTATCTAAATTGTTTATTCATACTGTATATTTTTAACATGCTCACTTGAGCTAATGTCATGGCAATGGTCTTGGAAGATGTGTGAATCTATTGTAAACTTTGAACTTGGTTTATGTTAATAGACATTACTAAAATCTAACTGTGAGATTAAAACAATGAACAGAGTCATTTTAATTCAACATTTTAGTTTTTTTTATTTCATTTTGTTTTTCACATTTTCAATATTTCACAAATAACCATACGTCTTATAATCTTTCATATTTACAAAATGTACAATATATACAAATAAAAAAAAAAAAAAAAAAAAGTAAACAAAAACAGACTCTGCACTTGTCAAATGCTTCAGTGTTTACATTACGGCATCCCAAAGAACACCTCAATGTTGGCATCATCTGTTATTGTGTCTGATAATGCAATGTGGCCACAATGAAAAACAAAATGAACCACTGTACCGGTAATGTGTGTGTGTGTGTGTGTGTGTGTGTGTGTGTGTGTGTGTGTGTGTGTGTGTGTGTGTGCACGTGTGTGTGTTTCTGTGCGTGCGTGTGTGTGTGTGGGTGGGTATGTGTCATCGTAAAAAAGACCAGCTCCTTACCATGGTATTAGTGTGTGTGTGTGTGTGTGTGCGTGCGTGTTAGTGTGTGTGTGTATGTATGTTAGCTTTACAGTAGACACTGGACTGCAAGCTACACTCTTCCAATAAAAGATGCAGGACACGATGCAAGAGACAGCCACCGCTCAGAGTACTGAACAAATGCTACACTTAGACAGGAGTAAAGGCTTGGGACACTGAAGTGTGTGTTATCGGCCATACGGCTCATGTAAGGATGATACAATAGCATATGAATACACATATGGATTACAACAGTGGCCTTTGGCTCAACAGGTACAGATAGATGTTGATATTTTTTTTTACACCTGGATACACATTTCTGTTATGTTCTTGAAAAATTCCAGTTTTAGAGTCCACTTATAATTTTTCTATAGAAGTCAAGTGGATGCTTGAAAGAAATCTTCTCCTGTCGTCCATTTCACGATGATGTGTCCACACAAAAACGGGATCAAGAAATACAATAAAAAAGAGGTCAAATCCATAGAAAGAAAGAGAAAAATCCTTCAAAAATACTTTTGTTTCCTTGGGATCATACCATCCACTATCTTTCACATCCACACACACACACACACACACACACACACACACACACCGGCAAACAAGCAAACAGAAAACACTTCAATCAAGCGTCAAGCAAAACACCTCGTCTGGCGACAGCCTGCCTTTGTATAAAAAAAAAGCTTCAATATAAAAAATGTGTGTGTTTTTTTTTTCATTTGTGCACAGCGACCCGCGCTCGCTTCAGTCTCTGCAATGTGGTGCAGTCCCAGTTTAAAACCGGTTTGATACTGGTTCAGAACCATTTCCAAAGAAGTCAGTTTGTTTCTCCTTTTCTTGTGGAGGCGGTCTCAGTGTAGCAGAAGGGTGAGGAGTGCGAAGAGGGCTGTCAGGAGGAGTGAGAGGGAGGAGTGGGACATAGCTGAACTGCCAACACTCCTCTGCACCACGGGGATCATGGCCACGGGGTCATCTGAAAGAGAGAAGGTGAAACTGTGAGTTTGGCTTTTTGTCACTGTCCTGAGAAAAGTAAACACACGCCTTGAGTGCTGAGGGGTCACTGGATGTATGAAGTCAAATATGAAGAGAGAAATCACCAACACACACTGAACTGAACTCTGACTCTAAATATAGTTTCATACCAACAAGCAAAAAAAAAAGATTGACTATCTCAGTGTGTGGAGTGTTTTCCCTCATGTTTTCCTTAAACATCTAATAAATGACACTCTCATTTCCCAAGATATATAAGGATATAATGTTTAATCTCCCTCGTGTGCAATGCTCCCTTGTCAGCATAGAAGTTTCTAGAATGAAGAAGAAGCAGCCATCAGCATGTCACTCACCAGCTGGTAGTCTGTTGGACGGGTTGTGTACTCCTCCACCTGCCCCCACCTCAACATTCTTCTCCTTCTCTAATTCCTTCTCTGCTGTCTTCTTGTTGTTGTGCTTTGAGCCTGTGAGGCAGGACAGAAATGGTTAAAGCCCAGAACTTGATAAACCTTCACCACAGAACTTGCGAGAAGACAGACGGAATGCATTTCAATGTTTGTTGTAAACCCATTGGCCAGTAGTGTGCAACTAACTTACCATGATGTCCATGGTTGCCAACAACATCCACTTTCAGACGCATGCACTCCTGACCATGGTGGTGCAGAGGCTTGGCTGTGTGAGAGAAAAGAGACATATACATATTTAGCCTAAGCTCTTAAACTCACAAACATACACAAACAAACAAATGGAGAAACGAACAAACACAAACACGACTGCAAACTTACAGATGTAGTAGTAGCTCTCTCCCACGCGGAACTCTTTGCCCAGTGTGAAGGGGGTGAAGCGTTGGAACTTCTCGGAGAACTTCTCGGGGGCGTGTGCGGCGAAGGGGCGCGAGCACTCCCAGCGCAGCTGGTCGAAGGACTGCGGCTTGCAGGACTCGTAGTCCTCCAGCTCCACCATGTACAGCACGTAGCGCTCGGCCTCCTGGGAAGGGATCTCGCCGCGCGTGTAGTGCGGGCAAACGATGTCCAGGTAGTCGTTGATACGCACGGACACCGTGTAGTCGTCCCACAGGAAACTATCAGAGAGAAAGAGATAGAGAGAGCGATGTGGTTAGTTACGTGTTTTATTTTTCACTCTCGGATCAACTTCTGTAGAAATAAACTGACCAGAATATATTTACACCACACACCCAGAAACACACCCACACACACACACACACACATTTACTCACTCACACACCCATGTCAGAACACCCAACAGGCACAATCATCAGATCCAGAAACACACACACACACACACACATTTACTTACTCACACACCCATGTCAGAACAGGCACAATCATCAGATCCAGAAACAGTGTCACACCCTTATTATCCTCTCCATGATGTATTGTGCGTGCAT
>NC_137917.1:19370443-19375443 GCF_963457725.1 Sprattus sprattus | reverse complement strand
CTAATGTAAGGTAGTATTTATTGTTACACCAGGTTCTATTGCTCGTAGCTTGACTGTTCTCTCCCTTGTACGTCGCTTTGGACAAAAGTGTCTGCTAAATGACTAAATGCAAATGTAATGAAATGGAACCAGCAGGTCCAGCTGAGCTGCTGTCAGGGTCTTAGTTCCATGGACACACCAGCCTCCCTATCTTCTATTTTTTTTTTTTTATCACAGAGCACTAACCGTCCGCAGTGTGCCACAGGTTCCACATGGGTTGTAGTGAAGAACCACATGCAGATCATAAAAAATAGTTGCCACTTCACCAGAACAATTAATTTATAAAAGATACAATATTATAAATACGGACTAATTCATATATTGTGTGATTATGTGAGGGCTTCAGCCCACATCATGTTCTTTTTAGGGGTATTCATTCTGCATGGGTAAAATTATCACAGTTGCTATATTTGAGGTGTTGATATCACCCTGTGTCCTGTTCTAATTCCGTTTTGTGGTTAATCATAACAGTCTGAGTCACTCTGTGATTGTTAGTGAGGCAGTCTGGTATAAATATAATGCAAGGCAAAAAAGTGAATGTTATTCCAGTTGTCATCAGGTATCATCAGGGCGAAAAAAACACACAAAGTGTGATTTCAATGACTCATTTGTACAAAGTAATAGAAAACAAACCATTAAACGCCCAGCCACAAAGTTCCGATTGGGCTGTTTATTCTGTACATATATATCGGCTTCATTTCTGTTGCATTTTGTACTCCACAGTTAGTCCAATCTAGCTTTTTATGATGGTTGTTGAAGAGACAATTTATGAGGTATCTCAACTTTGGCTTCAGAGAGACAGGCAAGGGTTAAATCCGAGGGCCCCATGTCTTTTAAAAGGGAGCGCACTTGATTTCAGAATTAAGACGCATAGGACCCATCTCTTACAGGAGAGACACAGTCCAATCAATCAAACCACTCCTCTGTTCAGTATTTTCGAAAGAAGCTCAAATATCCTATTCTGACGGAGAGTCTGGTAAACATCGATCCTTGACTGTTTTTCCACCGACTTCAAGTCACAACATGCCTCTTTACGTAACACTTTGGTGTATTTTTTCCCCCACTATTAATTACTAATCTGGAAATTCACCCATCAAACCCCCGCCTGCCAGTCTTTAACAAAAAACAACTTGTCACTTCCTTCCAATCAATTCAGCCATTCAGTCATACAGCCTCGCCTCCAGCCTCCGCTGAACTCCAACATGAGACTGTGTGACATCATCAATGTCAGCCGCACACCGTCACCTGGGCCTTTCCATTGCTGCCACACCTCCAGGGAGCTCCAGGCACTCCTCCCGCCACCTTCAGCCCAGATGAGCTGTGTCTCCCTTGAGCAGAATTCACTTTAAGCCCCCCAGTCGGCTACCCCCTCTGATCCTGAGATCCAGGTGTGTGTGTGTGTGTGTGTGTGTGTGTGTGTGTGTGTGTTAGTGTGTTAGTGTGTGTGTGTGTGTGTGTATGTGAGAGGTGTGTGTGTGTCTGTTATTTATGTCTGTCGGGAGCGAGAGTTGAGGAGAGAGCGTGTATCTGTTGTCGGCTTCAGGCAGGGACAGACAGGCACATACACGCTGAGAGACTCCATTGAACACAGCGATTAGTCAGTCTCTGAGTGTCTCGCCCTGTGTGTACATCTGTGTCTGTGCGTACAAAGGCTGTTTTCCAACAGAAATGAATCTTGTTATGAACAGTTTTCACCTTTGCTGGTAATAAGACAGAGAGCGTATGCCTATTCACAAGTGCCCTACAGATGTGTGCAAAGAGTGTGCCTATTTGTATGTGTTTAAAATGTGTGTGACCTTACTGAGAGAGATATGCAAAGGTTACCACTCTCTCTGATTTTTGGGTTGGTGCCGTGTTCAAATGGGAAATAAATAGTTAAATGATTACACAGTTTTATCCTTCCAGGAAACCAATTACAGAAAGGACAAGACACAGAACCTCAGTGTTGTCAAAACAAGTTTTGTGGAGATCTTTGCATGGCCTCACAGGCAGTGGAGTGATACACACATAATGAGTTGAAACATATTTATTGCTCTCCCTCTCTGTCTATCTCTGTATTTCTCTCTCTTTTACTCTTTTTCTCTCTCAATGCAAAAGACTGTGTTGGCATGACTGTAATGCAATATTCCATCCCATCCCATTCCATCTCTTTCTCTCTCTCTCTCTCTCCCTCTCTCTTTTTTCTCTCTCTCTCTCCCTCTCTTTTTTCTCTCTCTCTCTTTTCTCTCTCTCTGACTCTATTCTCTCTCTCTCTCTCTTTTCTCTCTCTCTGTCTCTCTCCCTCTCTTTTCTCTCTCTCTGTCTCTCTCTCTCTCTCTCTTTTCTCTCGCTCTTTCTCTCTCTCTCTCTCTCTTTCTCTTTGCAGCACCAGCGCTCCCTGAGTGAGGACAGCGGGTGAGGCGTGTGCGCCCTCGAGGAGAGGAGACCGAGTGTGTGTGTCTGTGTCTGTGTCTGTGTCTGTGTCTGTGTCTGTGTCTGTGTCTGTGTCTGTGTCTGTGTCTGTGTCTGTGCCCGTGCCCGTGCCCGTGTCCGTGTCCGTGTCCGTGTCCGTGTCCGTGTCTGTGTCTGTGTGTCTGTGAGTCTGTGAGTGAGTTAGTCACACCTTTATGTGAGTCTGTTCTTCAGTCTGTGTGTTTGCTAGTGCATGTGAGTATGTGTGTGTGTGTGTTGGCTTGTGTTTGTGTGTGTATGTGAGCCTGAGAGACAGAGAGAGTATGTGTGTATGTGCATGAGTGTGTCACACCTTTTCTGAGAGACGTTACTTCAGTCTGTGTGTGTATCAGATGTTATGTTCCTATGAATTGTTTGGATCCATAATGGCCGTTGTTCCAGTTCCCTCTGCAGCAGTTGATGCAGGCTTTTACATAACGGCCTGCAATCGTATCTACTCCAGATGAATCACATGGATAGCTAGACAACACACACACACCTGCTCACACACACGCAGACACACACACACACCCACACACACAGACACACAGACACACACACACCTGCTCACACACACACAGACACACAGACACACCCACACACACAGACACACAGACACACACACACCTGCTCACACACACACATACACACACACACACACACACACACACACACATACCTCCACCTCTGCCCCGCTGACGTAGGTAAATCTGTGGGACTGGCAGGGGATTGTGGTCTAATCCGGTACCGTCAAACGTCACAGTTAGCGGGTAGCTTGGAGCTCAGGGAGACCTGGGCACAGATCCATGCCCACTGACCCACCCCTTCATCCAGCATCATCCTCACACCATCAGCCGGACACACCGCTGTGACACAGAGTCACCGTCGATAGCCAGGGATTACACAAGACAGGCCCAGATTAACACGGGGAACATTAACGCTGGGTGTGAAATATTACATGATGCTGCCTTAACAACACATTAGTTACAGAAGTTATTATAGGCATCGTCTGTAATTATTACATAAGTAGATTCGTGGCTGCTAGGCAGTGTGGCCAAAGTAAACTGTGAATTTGGGCAGTCTTAGATGAAATATTTGATAGTGTACCTTCAGAGTTAGAGGAATTTCTTGTGCTAGAGGTGGATGTATAAGAGGAGAGATTCAATTCAATTCAATTCAATTCAATTCAATTCAATTCAATTCAATTCAATTCAATTCAATTCAATTCAATTCAATTCAATTCAATTCAATTCAAATCAATTCAGTTTTATTTATATAGCAACAAAACAAAGTCTCAAGGCGCTCAAGAAAGCCTGAGGAATGTGTCAATTATTAGTGTAACACTACTCTCTTCATCTCTTTCTCTGAAACTGTGTGTGTGTAAATGTGAGTGTGTGTTTGTTTTGTGTTTTTTGGCTTTGCCGGTGGTTTCTATGGAAGTCAGTGTTGCAGGCGTGTGGTTTAGCACAGATTAATTCCCATAATTATGTAACAAGAGTGTAACAACAACAAGAACAAAAGCGTTGGCAAGTGCTTCTCTACACCCACAATCTCTCTCTATCTCTCTGTCTCTTTCTGTCCATCTATTTCAATGCAGAACATGGTGACCGAGAGTGAAGTATGGATGAAATGACACACAGTGGCCGAGAGTGAAGTATGGATGGAAAGACACACAGTGACCGAGAGTGAAGTATGGATGGAAAGAGACACGTTAAAGACAGATGAATGAAAGGAGGGGTGCAGGGAGAGGCTGAAAGAAAAACAGAAAGAGGGATGTGCCCTAAATTAAGAATGGGGAGCATCTGCCAAAACAAACCACAGAGGCAGAGACAGATAGAGAGAATAATTTACCAGAGAGAGAGAGAGAGAGAGAGTGAGAGAGGTGTTGTGACTTGAAATGTGTTCATGGTAAAAGTCCAAAATACTTAAAGGGTAAGATGGGAAGTGGTATAAAGAAAGAAAGAAAGAAAGATAGATAGATAGATAGATAGATAGATAGATAGATAGATAGATAGATAGATAGATAGATAGATAGATAGATAGATAGATAGATAGAAAGATAGATAATTAGATAGTGAGATAAAAAATGGTCTCAGAGGAAGTCACAGAGAGACAGAGTGACAGAGAAACAGTGAGGGAGAAAAAGGATGAAGCAAGAGATGGTGTACAAGAAGGGATGGAATGGGGTGGAGGGATGGAAAAAAGGAGAGGCACACTGAAAAGAGAGAGAAACAAAGAGTGGGAGAGAGAAAGAAAGAGAGAGAGAGAAACAAAAAGAGAATGAGAGAGAGAGAGAGACATGGTGGACAGAGTGCATGAGGGGGTGAAGCAAGAGGAGGGAGAGGTTGAACACACGGATTACAGGGCTGACATGAGATGGATTGGGGAATTTGAGAAAATAAAGACAATTCGGAAAAAAGGGGACGATGAACTGGGTGTGTGCTTGCGTGTGCGTGTGCGTGTGCGTGTGCGTGTGCGTGTGCGTGTGCGTGTGCGTGTGCGTGTGCGTGTGCGTGTGCGTGCGTGCGTGC
>NC_137917.1:19362943-19365443 GCF_963457725.1 Sprattus sprattus | reverse complement strand
TCTCTTCCGCTGTCCCTGCTCAGAAGATGCTGCATGATTCTGGTTCTCTCTCTCCCTCTCCCTCTCTCCCTCTCTCCACCCTCTCTACCACCCTTTATCTCAGTCACTCTTTCTCTCCATTACATCTCTCTCTCTTCTTCTACCCCTCTCTCTCACTCTCCTTCTCTCTCTCTCTCTGTCTCCCTCCTTCTCTGCCCCCTCTTGTCATCCCTGCTTCATTTCTGTTTTCCTCCCTGTTCCTGTTTTTTTCCCCCATGGGTGGGGACGTAATTACAGCGTCGGGCCAAGCTGTGGTTCAGGACGGAACTATATGTCTTAAGGCCTCCATCTCTCTCTCTCTTCCTCTCCTCCCCTCTCCCTAGTCTCTCTCTCTCCATCAGTCACATTGGACGTTTTTCAATCTCTCTTTTATTTTGCAGCTCTCTTCCTCTCTCTTTAATTCGGTGTAATGGCTCAGTTCAGTAAAAACCCAGTTTTTTTTGGAAGGCGGAAATGAAAGGAACAAAATGACTGTAATGAAAGCAATGGCAGTATTAGCTGCCGTTATATGAAGTATAGTTTTTAGCTATCTTCCGTAACTAATACCGGTTCATGGTTGTGTGCTTGTTGGGTGAAGCGGTGGCAGATGGCATCTTATAGGCCAGGCTGTGCTCTCCCTGTCACTGCCTCGCTAATGACTCTCTCAGCTTCTGCGCGGTCGCCGTGGACAGCTAAGGTTTCACAGAGGACTGTCTTTTCCACATCGACAAAAGCAACCTTCTTTTCCCTCTTTTTATTCCTCCCTCTTTGACTCTCTCTCTCTCTCTCTCTCTCTCTCTCTCTCTTTGATTTTGTTTATCCTCATCCATGTCATCTTATCTTATAGCAGCCTGTGTTGCAACATTTATAACAGAAGAACATTTCCGTGTCATAACCCCTTGCATTAAGACAAATTAGTACTATGGAGCCACCAACCACAGTTTGCAAGATAGATGTTGGTAGTAGAACAGTCTGAGAGGATATAGTGATGGCGTGGATGAGGGATACCAATAGACGGATGATTGAAGGTGACTGATAATTCATGAATCTTTGCAGATTGAGGTAGAAAATGAAGTCATGGTAATTCACACTAAATAAATTCAGAAGGATTTTGCACCTTAAATTCCTATAATACAAATACAAATGATGCATATTTACAATTTGTGTTTTTGATACATTGAAGAATGACATTTTTAGAGTGTTGTTCAACAGAGAGACATGTTCTGTGTACCCAAACGTTTGAATGAGTCAGTGTAGGCAATAAAAACAAGGCCTAAGCACCTCACACTGCCTCCCAACATCCGGCACCTCGCCCCCGGTGGCGCTGACAGGGAGCCTGGTGACTCCGATGACTCCACTGTAATGGCTGCCTTGTCCTCGTGACACAGCCTCGTGTCAGGATCATCCTGCCGACGGCACACACGGCCAACTCTGCACGTGCCCACGCCTGTGCGGCACCCATTTCACTGCGCTGAGGGAAGTTCTGCTCAGGACCATAAAAGATTCCATCCGGAACCCCTCAAGGGTTCTTAAAGGGGAAGTATAAGGAGTCTGGAGTCTGTGGCTAAAACGAGTGGTGAATTAACTAGCGAACAACCAGCATAATTTTCCTCGCAAACACCACCAACAGCACATTTGACGATGATCAAAAAAATGAGCTGATAAGCTAGCTGATGTATTTCGATGATATATTTGGTGATGTACTGTAACGCTGTCTTTACAACTTTGAGATCACAAAATTTGCATAGTGAATGACCTAGGCGCGTGAACCTTTTACTCATATATCTAGTGGCCTTACAAGTTGTAGGTATGTTCCCTCCAGCAGGAGCCCATAAAGGTTCTTGACGAGGTCGAGCTGAAAGACAGAGGGGTTACAGATGGTGCTCTCTCCCCCGTACCACTCTTCTCCTCAATCTCTCATTCTGCCTTCTGTCATCCTCGACACTGGAAGGTCACAAGGGAGAAGGATGCTGCCCGATCTCCAAGACAGCGATCAATACTTTCACCACCGTTTTGTCTTCCTGTCCTCTGAAAATAGTGTAATTTATTCTGCAGTGTAACCACTTGTTTTGAAGAAAGGACCTGAATCACACCTGAATCACACGGGTACAACACAGAACCAACCTCCAAATTACAGGCAACTTGGGGATCTGTGAGGTGTCGGCAATAAAGTGTTTGGGAAACAGGATGGAGTTCATTATGAAGCAGAGCACTTTAACGATCCTAACCTGTTAAAGGTGCCTTTGCCAGAGTTAAATGTTTACGGACTAAATTGCCTCTCTCTCTCGCCTCTAATGTCTGATAAGAAACTAAATAGAACAGCATAGAATAGAGTTAATGGAGTTCTGCCCACGTCTGTTAATTATTTTTAATGGTAGGTTATTGAATGTACCAGGTGTATTAATTTTGTTGATGTATCAGACTATCACCGTGGTGTCTAATGCTAGATTATTCCCTTGCTTGCTTGCTCTTTCCGCGTGTA
>NC_137917.1:19332943-19355443 GCF_963457725.1 Sprattus sprattus | reverse complement strand
AACTTTGTGTAACCTGAGATCGCCTTGACCACTTCCTGGCCTGGTGAACCAAACCTTCAGCACTCCTATTGTTCTCTCTCTTCCTCTTCCTCTTCCTCTTCCTCACCTGTGCAGAGGTCCCCTCCACTGTGTTGCCAAGAATGCACCGCTTAAACCGAGATAACCGAGATAAAACAAGTCAGTAACACATTATAATAACTTCACACAATTCATCGATTATAATTCATTTGTTCACACAGTTATAAATGGTTTAGGGTTAGAGTTAGGGTGTGAACAAATGCTTTACTAATGATAAACAATAAGTACCTAATTGTGAACAAACCATTACCTAATAGGTAACAAATGCTTAATGAATGAAGAATTTTGTGTAGTTATTATAAAGTTTTACCAACAAGTCTTATCACGCGCATTTGCAACCGAAAATCGTCTGGCTAACTTTACGACAATGGGAGCAAACAAAGGAAGTTAGCATTAGGACGACCGTGCTTAAAAGCGAACAAAGAAAGTTAGCATGAGGACGAACACGCTTGGTTTGTGAGCTGAACATTGCTGTTGCAATATTTTGATTAATTTACATTATTTAGGTAATTGGCTTTGCCACACCACTAAATTGATGTAAGTTATGTTACAGACGCAGTAAGTTAGTTACAGACGCAGGGTCTTGCATACCAACTAACTATCCTAAATCCATAGTCCTAAATGGACTACATTCACATACCCTTAAGGCCGATTTAGGGTCGTTTTAGACGCAGAGACGTAAGCACGTAAGATACATAACCCCCCCTTGCGCGGTAAAATACCCCCCCCCCCCTACGTGCTTAAGTGCGTCGCCCAAAATTCCTGACTATGCGACTAAAACACTACGGCCCTACGCAACTCGCAAAGGCTGTGATTGGCCGGCTACCACAGCCTTTCACAGAGTCTCACGTTTCCGGGTTAATAGCATACTACAGTCTTTTTTAGACCCAGACATTTTTTAAAATCATGAATACCCTGCAGATCGTCTCACAAGCCTTTTCTTATGGATTAGGAACAAACATAACAGAAGAGGTCCGAAGACATGAACTCCTTTACAAATACTCTTTAAACACTTATAAGGACGCTCAAATTACCGCAAATTTATGGAGAGAATATCCCATTCTCACCCGCGATTGTTTGGAGAGAATGTGGTAAGTCACGAACAAATAGGTACTTTCATATTCATTTTCCGCCACTTGTGAGTCATGGTGATATCTTTCATTGAGTTCATATTGACGTGAATCAATCAATTGTTTGATAGAATGAGCCCGGTCTGCTCATATACAAAAGTTAACATTAACCTGCCGTTACCTTGTGGCCAGCACCATTGTAGTTACACGCATTGACAACATGATGAGATTCTCTCGCCGTTTACCACCTCATCATTGAATAATGTAACTCATAAACACATCGTTTTAAAGCCTGTGGCAGTCATTAAAAGACAACATTTGTATTTTGTGTAACACATGTATTCATAACATCAAGCCTCTGCCCACTTCACTTTCATGCTCCGGTAAGTTTTTTTCCTTTGTCCTGCTGCAATAAATACGCTTACTTAACTCAAAATAAATCTACAGTTCTGGCGTCAATTTGCTTTGCAACAAGCAACACGGCTCACAAGCCTTGCAACACGGCTCTGCGTCTAAAACGAACCTTAAATCAAAACTTGTCTAAAACAAGTTCCTTGCGTAAATTACGTGCTTACGGCTCTGCGTCTAAAACGACCCTAAATTGGCCTTTAGCCTTAAACATAGCCACACACGCAGAGAGAAAACTCAAAGCGCCTGCTTTATATGCAATCTTTTGTTCTGACTTAACGCGTAGGTTCATGACTGTGCACGGGGACCATGTTAAGCCAGAACAAAGAAACATGCACATTCTTTGTTTCTGGCATGCACTTGAGACATGCATTCTCAAGCACACATGCTCGCTCACACTTGCATCTGCACCTGCCCCCCAACCACACACACACACAAATACACACACACTCTCTCCCACCACACCAGGCAGATGGTAAATAACATATTGAGTGTTTTACCTTTGATCATTTTGTACATTAATGCTTTTAATTATGTATGCTTGTCTATTTAAAGGTTAATGCATAAGAGTGAATGCTGCCAACCTTTACTATTCAGAACTCTAAAGACCGTCAACCTTCACCAGCTATTGATATGGTCATTTTCGGTTGTAGTTATTAATTGAATTATTAATCAGAGCTCCAAATTGATAGTTTAGTATGTTTTATGAGACTAACTAAC
This sequence comes from Sprattus sprattus, assembly GCF_963457725.1. Classification (NCBI taxonomy): domain Eukaryota; kingdom Metazoa; phylum Chordata; class Actinopteri; order Clupeiformes; family Clupeidae; genus Sprattus; species Sprattus sprattus. The sequence goes on along the minus strand of NC_137917.1, from coordinate 19,353,167 downwards.
TAATTTACGAGTCGGATTTTTAACTCATCTTTTATTATGACCACTACGGTAGATGCCACGCTTTGTGAGCCGCCTCCATGTGTTCCACTAAATGAATCTGCTGTGGTGTTGAGTAGGTGATGCCTATCCAATCAGGTGAGATCACCAACATTTTACCGGTGCTGTGGTCACAACAGTACCATCATTATCTCGTTGGCACTCATGAGGAAAGTACAAACATTTATGTACAATTGCACCCACATTTGTTTGGCGCCGATCCACAAAGCCAATGTACTTACAGTTAGTGAGTGTGAATGTCTGTGTGTGTGTGTGTGTGTGTTTCAGTGTGTGTGTGAGCTCTACCATGTTTCTCTTTCACCTTGGTGAGGTCATACTATCAGCCGAGAATTCGGTGTTTGCTTAGGGTTGGGCTGAAGTAGTAGAGTAGCATTGAACCTGTGTTTACCTGTGTGTGTCTGTGTGTGTGTGTGTCAGTACGTCTTTTCATGTGTGCGTGTGCAGCTATTAATATACCTTAAACACACACCCTCTTACCTAACACTGGTGTCCTCGTACATTACATTACAGGGCGTAGTGTGTTTTTGTGATGCTCGAAAATAGACATGATGTCTCTTTTTTTACGACTGTACCTTGAAGTGTGTATGTGCTGGCTATGCCATCAGAGAGTGTTTACATGAAATGGGATGACATATTCCCCTTGGCTTCACTGGAAGGCTTCCTTCTTGTGATCTCTCCTGGCACCTTTCCTCCTGTTCAAGAAAAGCAGGCGGCTCTCTGAGTTCTTAAAGGGGTTATTTCTTCTTCTTGCATAAAGGGTCTGGTCTGTGTATTCAGAAACCTGTGGACACTCTAATGAAGAAATCTGACGTGTATGCCACGAGTCTGACTAAGTGTGTTTCAAATTGTGTGTTTCATTTTTGAAAGGCCAGTACGACCGGTTGTATTACATCAGGTCTATTGTGTAGACCTTCTTACATTCATGTGGGGTATGCAAACATATAGTATACACACAGACTTTTGTTCTCATTGTTCCCCGTCATTATTTCGCAAGTTTAAGAGAAGAATAGAGCATCCCAGAACAGAGGCGGACGAGGCAACTGCTGGCTTAGGAGGTCCCAGAGGACATGACACACATTAGGGGATGCACTGACCAGCTGAATGGGGCAGTGTTTTTCTGCGCTCACTCAGATTGACAGCCAGATTGACAGTGTTCAGTTCAACTGGAGCCGGAAAGAGGATTTACAGTAGGCTACATCCTCGGAACCACACACACACACACACACACACACACACACACACACACATACAAGGCCTTCTGTCCCAGACAATCGTTGTTTTCAGTTAACATTCCTAAAAGTTTTCAATCCCTCAGGAAATGAAACATGAAGGGAATGTTTAGTTTAAAGGTTTGTGTCACTGTTAGCTGCTAACACTTATTTTCATCATTATCATTCGTACATCAGTGCAAAACAAGCCTGCAAATGTTTTTCCTTGTTCCCTCTTTATGCTATCACTTTCTCTGTATGCCTCATTCTCCTACCACACCACACACACACACACACACACACACACACACACACACACACACACACACACACACACACACACACACACACACACACACACACACACACACACACACACACAAACACTCACACACACACACACACATACAGACACACACACACACACACACACACACACACACACATAAAGGCACACACACAGACACAGAGGTGCCTCTGTCTCTCAGCTCTTGAGGGCTGGTGTGATGTTGTGAACGGTGCTTTATCTGCGATCACTCACACCACAAGCAATGCCCTGTGTGTGTGCGTGTTTGAGCGAGAGTTGGTGTGTGTGTGCGAGCGACCGTGGGGTGTTTTTCAGAGAAAAACAATCCACCACTGTGAGAATGGGAACAGAAGGTCAAACACTCACTGTCAAATGAATGGATCCATCAAAGGAAGACCAGGAAGAGAGATAGAGAGAGAGAGAGAGAGAAAGATAAAAAGAGGGAGAGAGAAAGAGAGAGAGAGGGATCTGGCAGGGAGATAGATATGATATACCTCCAGGAATACACAACACAGCTACTGTGGAAAGCCAAAGAAATACAGCCATACCGGTGGACCAACAGTAGTGTTGTTCATACCAAAAAGCATTAGGATCTGATGGAACCCACTCCACTATGTGTACTGGGCGTTAAGAGGCCCATCACCCTGTGCCATATGACAATAAGAGCATAATGGTCAGTCAGGGATGGAGGTTTAACCCGTCTGCTCACCCAGTTATGATCCCAGCCAAGGTGGATTTGAGGATTACTTGCCTTTGAGCTGGCTGTTTGTCTGGGCCCCAGAGAGGCATTTAAGGCCATATTAGCCAGGCAAAACAGAGTGGCACATGGCCTCGTCCAATCAAATGATTAGGGCTTGTTGTTTTGACACTTCTTGTTTGTGTGCATTGATGTATAGGCACGGACGCCTCTGTGAGTGTGTGTATTTCTGTGCATGTTTGTGTGTGCACATGGCGGGTGCATCTGTGTGTGTTTGCATGTACGTGATTTGTGTGTGTGTGTGTGTGTGTGTGTGTGTGTGTGTGTGTGTGTGTCAGTGTGTGTCCACACTTGTCTTGATTGACACGGTTGTAATCTTGTCAAGGTGTGTGCTCACGGTCCACAGCCAAGGGTGTAGCCTTCAGTAAATCCTCTGTCAGGTTTCAGTTGAACTGAACACTGTGTAAATCTGGCTGAAAAAACGGTTCCCAATTCAGCTGGTCAGTGCATCCTCTAATGTGTGTCATGTCCTCTGGGACCTCCTAAGCCAGCAGTCTGCCTAGTCCGCCTCTGTTCTGGGATGCTCTTTTCTTCTCTAAACATGGGAAAGAATGACGGGGAACAATAAGAACAAGAGTCTGCCAGTGTAAGGGGACACATCAGAGCCAAGTGCAAACGTGCTGTACACTCATTTAATTGAATTGATTTCCAGAAGAAGCTTTAGGCTTATAAATAGCTGCAGACTGTGGACAATATCTTTAATGGTGGACCATACTTTGGGAAAAGATAAACTAACTTGATGGTATTAGTGGTTGTAGAAAACATGGCAAAAACGAGACAGCAAAATGACTTATCCCCCCCCCCCCAACCCCCCTCTGTGTCGTCTCTGGCATCAACAAGAGACAATCCACAACAAAAGACAGCTCAAGTTTTAAATCCATTCCCCAGACACACAAACAGAAAAACAAACACAACCACTCGACCAACTGTTCACTGCAGCATGGTGTCGAGTCAGAAAGCAGAGCATCATCAGTGACAGCTCAGTGGGGGATGAAGTCATTGGTTCGTTAATCAACTGGGGGTTACAGACGCGATGCCCCGTAATGATGATGCACCACCAAATGTGACTTTTTCCAAAGACGCAAGCCAGGAGAGGATCAGGTCCAAATGTACAACCGTTTAACTGAGACCACTGCAGTAAAATACTGACCAGTTTTCTCTAACCAAGGAACACGTGTAAGGGAGTTTTCTGCGACTCCCATATGTGTTTCCTTTAGCTCAGGGCAAATGAATCCTTCAGTGTCAAAGTAAGGGTACCACAGACCTTAGTATCTGGCCAGCTAGTGTGATGAAGTTATGGTCAAGCCCAGAGTTACTTATTGTTGGCCAGTGCCTTTACTATAGCTGAATCAAACTCACAAGCTGCTGAGGTGAGAGAGAGAGAGAGGGAGGGAAATAGAGGGAGAGAGAGCAAGAGAGAGAGAGAGAGAGGGAGGGAGAGAGAGAAGGAGAGAAAGATGGAGAGAGAGAGGGAGGGAGAGAGAGAAGGAGAGAGAGGGAGGGAGAGAGAGAGAGTGTGTCTGTTCAAATACAAAATATTATAGAAAATCAGTGATTGTCATTTGGTTTTACCAGTGAGCAGTGACCTAACCTCTCTCCCCAACACACACACACACACACACACACACACACACACACACACACACACACACACACACACACACACACACACACACACACACACACACACACACACACACACACACACACACATACACACACACACACACACACACACACACACACACACACACACACACACACACACACACACACACATACACACAGTTAAGTAGGTGTATGCCACTTGAGGATAGTGTCTTGTGTAAGCAACTTGTGTGTATGTGTTTGTGTGCGATGGAAAATATGTCCAGATGTTCTTAGATTAGGGCGTTTGCTGTCCCAGTGACTGACTGCTCTTCATCCTTAATCCCTCCCTCCCTCCATCCCTCTATCCCCTTTTTCTGTCTGACTGTTTCTCTTTCTCTCTCTCTTGCCTCCCCCCCTCACTTGCACACACTGATAGTGTGGAGATGTGAGTGTATATTTTTGTCCACGTTGTAGTGGAAAGTGGACATGTATTTTTAGGCTGTGCATTATGCAGGGGCTTAAATATGTTATTATAGGCCAGAGCCATTAGATTGAACCAGGTCATGGTAGGGGATCAAAGTATACCGGAGCTCAAATGCACAGCACAGATGAAGGGTATGTGTGTGTGTGTGTGTGTATGTGTGTGTGTATGTGTGTGTGTGTGTGTGTGTGTGTGTGTGTATGTGTGTGTGTGTGTGTGTGTGTGTGTGTGTGTCTGTGTGTGTGTGTAAGTGTGTGTGTGCGTGTGTGTGTGTGTGTGTGTGTGTGTGTGTGTGTGTGTGTGTGTGTGTGTGTGTGTGTGTGAATGTGTGTGTTTGTGTGTGTGTGTGTGTGTGTGTGTGTGTGTGTGTGTGTGTGTGTGTGTATCTCTGTGTGTGTGTATCAAATCAAAAACTAATTGTAAAAACTGATTGTCATTATTTCAAGACTACAAACATCAAATCCATTCAAGGTGGTGGGTGTCACACTCCCAGAATGCTGTTTACAGTGTGTAGCTGTAGCTGACAACCTAAAGCTGGTGATATAGCATGTCAGGACCTACACTTGCTAACTAATGGAAGTAGTAGTAATTATTATTAAGTGAAGAAGTCAGATATGTCAGGGAGGGAACGTGTGAGTCCTGTATGGTATGTACAGGTAACAGCATCTGTGGGGTAGAAATCGAAGGGAAATATCCCCCAACTCTTAAAGTTCATCTCCAAAATGACCATTGACAGGAATACATATAATCCATCGGAAAGGATGTAGCGAGAGAGTGTGTGCGTGACGCATGTAACGTTGCCTGAAGTAAATGGTTGAAATGCTGAATCATGTCCTTGCCTTTTATGTGTATTAAAGCTGCAGTCCGCACTTCTAATCCCATATTTTTGTCAAATGCAGCTGATTGCTCCTCACGGTCCACTAGCTGTCAGTTCAGTGCTTGTGCTCAAAAAAGGCTGATGATCAAACACAGTCCTGGCTCTGTAATTGGGAAACAAGCATCCTGGCTTGAACCGAGCTATAAAGCTGGTTCTTCAGGATCACGGAAAGTAATGAACCTAAACTGAAACTAACTGAGCTACTAGTGAAGGTAACTAAAACTATACAGACATTCAGATTGAATACAAGCACATGATTTTAAACTAAAACAGGTTTTAGTTTCTAAACTTTTCTTTTTTCAAGGTAATTTAAAGTCCCCTCTCTGGACTGAATGAATGATTGAAAGCAAGACGCAGGATATTGACTTCTTTTTAAAGAGCAATACCAGAAAATTGTGTTACTGTAATGAAACAATCTTTCATAAGTTAAATATGGTAACATTAAAAATGTCGTTATGCAATGAATATGCAAAGCTTCTCTTTATCAATGTGCTTTTTATAGCAGGGTAAAAAAAGCAAAGCTGAAAAGCTGACAAATATTGCATAACTGGAATTTACCAGATCTGCTTGAATGGTGTTACCTTCGCTTTTGTCAATGCACCTCAACAATCATCAATGCACATACAGTATATAATACATATTACAGTCATTGATAATGAACAACCTTTCTATTTTACATTTAGAACAGTTTATGTTTCCCAAGGTTGCATTGTTGAATTGTTCCCAAGTGCATGTGGAAAGAGGTGTTTGGTCTCTTACAGTAATATGTAACTTTACCCTCTTACTTGGAAAGTCAATAGAAAACCATTCAAACAAGGTGAGAGCTGTAAGTGTGTGTGTGTGTGTGTGTGTGTGTGTGTGTGTGTGTGTGTGTGTGTGTGTGTGTGTGTGTGTGTGCTGTGTGTGTGTGTGTATTTGTTGGCAAGAACAGCATAATCAAGGGACGAGAACAGGTGACTGTATACAGCTTGAACAATCTCTCGTGTAATTCACTCGTTAAAAACACCTCTGCACATATTCATATTCACATGGGTGGAAACTAGGGGTGCCCTGATAACGCTTTCAATGCTAAGCACCAATACAAGTACTTTTAATTAAATGTACATTTGTAAGTCTATCAGGAATTCTTGTTACCACCATCAATAATGTTAAAAAAATAAAAAAATATTTATTGATTTTCAGGATAGATAAAGGCTATTTGAAGCATGGCCTACAGGTCATATGCATTTTACATGTAACAGTGGCTGGTTGTCTGAAGCAACACAGTGAGGTCAAAACTCATTCATCATCAGTGCCTTTTGGGTAATCACTTCAACTCTCTTGAAAGGTTGGTTGTCTTGACAACAGCAATGCGGATTTGTTGTGGGTTGGCATATTCGGTACTATGGCGGTTTTTAAAGATTTTAATTAAGCTGCTTGCGTATAAGCTTAGCTGACTTTGTCAGGATGACAATATTTTGACAGCTCAGTATTTCAATTTGATAAACCAGGAGCTAATTCTTCAGTGTAGTATTTAAAAGGCGGAAATAATTCTCTGTTCTGCTGGTAGTTTGGTTGACACTTCACATCATAGAAATGTTATTTCACTTGCACCCAAATTATGATCAGTCATCTTCCCGATACAGAGGCGTGGTATTGGCCAAGTACCCAATACTAGTGCTTGTACTTGCCACATTCCTAGTTGAAACGTTCACACATACGCACATACACACATGCACACACACGCACGTACATGCACACGCATACACAGAGCCTGAAGGGCAAATTAGATCACTGAGCAGAGCGATTTTGAACTGGATTCAATAACAAGGGGGAAAAAAATCCCCCTGCGATTAGATAACCAATAATCAAAATGCATATCTGACAAAAGCAGACATAAATTAAATCGATGCTAAAGCTACTTCCAAAATATCTATTTTAGACTGACATTGGGGGAGAGGGGGGAGATGTTGCGGATCAGCGACTATGTATAAATCCAGGGCCTGAAAAACAACAGATTACCAATGACTTTCTCCCTGAATCCCAACCCTTTCTGATGACTTTCCCTCTCTCCAGACAGAGAAGCGTGTCTGCCGTCTTCAAGAGCCGTGTCCTCACATGGTCCCCTTTACCAGCATCTGTGTATTACCGTGGCTCTGTCCTCTTATAACTCACAGATCAGTCAAAGCCCCTGTTTCCTTTATCAAGCGCTGTACATTTAAGCTTAATGGACACCGCTGGAAATGAGAGTGCCATGTGTGTACGTGCCCGTCGGAAACATTAATGGGATGGATATGGTAAAGCATCAGTAGGTTTTGAGGTCAGATGCTGTGATTTATGTGTGTGTATGTGTGTGTGTGTGTTTGTGTGTGTATGTGTACACACGGACAGGGGCACCGGGATTTTTCCCGGTCGGCCGGTAGGCCAATAATCTCTCGAGAACCAGCCTGCAGGCCGGCCTTCGCAGCCGTCGCATTAAATTCATGAGCGGCCCATTTGAATATACGTCAAATCCTGGTCCCGGGAAAATCTCTAAATTCTCCGAGAGTTACAAAATTAAGCAGTCCAACCACTATTTATAGCACTATTTGTCTCTGTACATCACACCTATGGTGTGTGTCAAACTCACTCCCATCAATCCAACCTTCTGATTTTTGTTTAGCCTCCTATATTGATGTAATTCTTTTTATTCAGACGCTCCATTACTTTCATGACCACAAATATAAATTGGCCAGCGATTTAATTCGTTTTTTTTTTTTTTGTTGAATGTAGAATAGTCGGTGCAAAGCATCATGGGAAATGCGTATCGTTCTGCCTTTATCAAGTGAACCTAGGGAGATAAATTAGCGGCTATCAGGGAGAGATAGCAGGTGAAGCGGGCCTGATGGAGGGACATAAGAGAAAGGAGAAAGGAGGGGGCAAAAAGGCCAGACTGAAAAAGAGGCGGATGCTGGAGGAAAGTGCATCAAAATGTACAAGAATTACGGATTTATTCAACCAGCCGTCAACTAGGTGCGAGTGAGTTGACATGACACATTGTTGCGAATTAGCATAACATTTGAGCCAATACGGGACGCGATTTGTTCCGTATTTCCACAAATACACTGTCACTGTCATGTCTGTCACCCACACATCAACTATAAATCTAACAATAATGATCAAAAGCCGCCCGTTTGTTTCTGTAGTTGATATATGGGAGGTGGAGGGGATGCGGGTTGGGCCAGTTGTGGGCACGTTGTGGGCACGTAATGGGCCGGTGGTGGGCCGGTGCAGTCAGAATTGTCCCGGTGGATTTTTGTGTCCCACTCCGCCCCTGCACACGGAGGTCATATAATGTCAGTCAATAAGTGTGTATTTTGGCCGCGTGGGTATTTATAACTTATGCAACATGTGTGTGGGTGTGTAAGTGTTTACGAGTGGCTGTGATCCACGAAATGGAATACATGGCAGAACCACTGCTCGCTTACTCTCTCTCCAGCTGGGCTTGGAGCTCAGTGCTTGGCCTCATATGACATACATGATTCAGGCCTCGCGGAGATGAGGACTTCAACCCAGCAGAGGACAGGGTCAACATGGGGGCAGCCTGGACAAGTCCCATCAGCTGAAGATTTGGTAGGGGCCCAATGTAGTAGTGAGAGAGGCCAACGAATCCAAAGGCGAGGGATTTATGGTGTTTCGTTGGAGGGCACACACACACATACACACGCACACACTCATACATCACAAAACACACACACACACACACACACACACAAACATACACACACACACACACAATCAAATATCACAAAATACACACACACACAAAAAACAAATACACACACACACAAACATACACACACACACACACACACACACACACACACACACACATACACACACACACACACACACACACACACAAACACTCAGACTAAATAAGGTCCTACAAGGAGAACCGATGTCCCTGCCAAGGAGATGACTTGGCTCATCCTCAGTCTTAACGTGGGCATGACCGCATCAAGGCTCAAGTCACTCATCCTGAGGATAGAGGGATAGAGAAAGGCAGAGAGAGAGAATGAGAGAGCAAGAAAGGGAGGGGAGTGAAGATGAGTGGAAGAGTTGTGTAATGGTCTCATTTAACCTCAAAGCTGTGGACACTCTTAAAATGAGAGCGGGAAAGAGAGAGAGGTAGGCGAAGGTGCAGATGAGGACAAACTGACCACTTAGTCGATATCAATGGGAGTGCCCTTTTCAGAGATTAATGATGGTGGCAGCAGATCATGTTTTTATTTTGAGCAAAAGCAAGGGATTGGGATAGAGAGAGAATGAGGTTGCAGTCATGGTGGGGGTGGGGTTGGTTGGGGGTGTGTGTGTTTGTGATGCATCACCGGTTGGGTCAGTTTGGGAGAGTGTTGTTTTCCTCCCTGTGACAGAGGTGACTGTTGACATTGCATATGTGACATTTAATTGACAGCCTGAGCTGACTGACTGACAGCGGAGACAGACACAGTAAGGGGAGTGAACACTGGCGGCACGCTAGGGTGTGTACACAGGGAGAGAAGGCTCACGTTTGTGTGTGTGTGTTTGTGTGTGTGTGTGTGTGTTTGTGTGTGTGTGTGTGTGTGTGTGTGTGTGTGTGTGTGTGTGTGTGTGTGTGTGTGTGTGTGTGTGTGTGTGTGTGTGTGTGTGTGTGTGTGTGTGTGTGTGTGTGTGTCAGGGACAGGGTTATTGGGTCTAGCCTGTGTACACAGGGAGAGAAGGCCATACTTGGGGCTTTATACCAGAAAGAGGAAGAAACACAACACAGAAATACATGGGGTCAAATACTGAAATGAACACATTCTATTCTACTGTATTCTATTCTGTTCTAGGCTAGATTATGAAGCGATAGAAATGGAATGAAAGGTAAAGGGTGAAGGTCTGTTATTTGGCGCGCACACACACACACACACACACACACACACAAACACACACACACACACACACACACACACACACACACACACACACACACACACACACACACACACACAGACAAATACAGACATACAAACACACTCTCACACAGACACACACACAAACTAACAGAGCCAGAGGCAGATATATTTATACAGGGGATACGTGGGGCCAAATTCCAAATAAGGAGAGAGTAGAAATACCTGTTCAAAAAGTGATTCCATCTTATTTTATCCAATCCTATCCTATCCTATCCTATCCTATCCTATCCTATCCTATCCTATCCTATCCTATCCTATCCTATCCTATCCTATCCTATCCTATCCTATCCTTTCCTATCCTATCCCATTATTTTCTATTGTACTCTATGATGTGAGGCATACAAAGAGGTAATAGCCAGCAGGGTTAAAGTGGAGAGCTACACACAGGCTGTAGTACATAACAGAGTAGAGAGTAAAGAGAGTAAAGAGAGAAACTCTGGAGCTGCCCGCGGCTGGGGTTGAATTACTGACATAATTACACTTAGGCAAAATAGACCGGGGTGAGACAAATTGGCCCACAAACAAACCGCAGCTGCAGACCTAGATTTGGCTTTCCTCTCCCACACTTTAGGACAACTCAATCTGCATGCATTTGCCAGAGTAACAAACAGCAGCGTACAGGTCTGGGCTCATCTGCTTATCTGTGGTATGAGATGTACTAGACTTAGAAACGAATATGGGAACGAACGGATAGAGGGGTTGGTAATCATTGGGAATAAGTGGCGGGTGAAGGGTAAAGCCAAAAAGCCAAACCGAGAGTGTTTAAAAGAAAACGCTTGGAGGTCATCAGAAAGAAGTTAATGGTCTGAAACAGCTCCCATTAACAGACTGAATTAAAAGGCGTTATGGGGTTCAACTGAAATGTAGTGGAGACCAACTTCTACCGCTTGGATGAAATCAAAGATCCAGCAAACGCCACAGTGGCGCCCAGCGGACACCACAAACAACCAATAGGAAGAGGTGGAAGTGGAGTTTAAATGAGTGCTCCTCTAGCAAGAGCTTCATGTCAGCACACACACACAGGCACACGCACACACACACACACACACAGACACACACACACACACACACACACACACACACACACACACACACACACACACACACACACACACACACACACAGACACAGACACAGACACAGACACAGACACAGACACACACACACACACACACACACACACACACACACACACACACACGCACACACACATAAACGAGTGCTCATCTGGTGAGTTCCTGCTCGATGAGCCAGCTCATGCAGGGCGAGCACCTGAACAGCCTCCAGCGCTCCAGCAGGGTGAAGAGCAGAAGGTCAAGGCTGTGGTCCCGGCTTACGGTTCCACCCGGGGAAGGTGTTGTTTGGGCCGAGGGTCTGGGAGCGGGCTTGACTGATGCACTTTGAAAAGCGTGTGGGTCTCTGGTCTGATCTTGTGTTTTTGTTTTTCAGGCTGTCAGCTCGAGGGTCACACTCTGGATGACACGGTAAACATGACAATGTGATTTATCTCAATCACTGCACGACTTCACATACACACACTGGCGCACCTACTCTTACTCTCACACACACACACACACACACACACACACACACACAAAGTAGACAGGGACACATGTGTGCACATGCACACACGCACACACACACATACCCTTACGCACACACACACAAACGCACACACACCCAGCCTAGCCTGTGGGGTCAGACCCATCAAATCTCGTCAGTCGCATTTGTGTCACAACTTCATTTAAATGAGCAAAGTTCAGAGCCCAGAATATCTCAAACAAGCCCAGGGCGAACGCACACACAAACACGGACGCAAACACACACACGTGCAGACTCCTGCACAAACACACACATACACACGTGCAAACTCATGCACTAACACACACACACACACACACACACACATACTCCCTGGGCACATACCCCTGATACGTGTGAATGTCTCATAGCAGTCTGAGGCGTGCAGAGAGGGGTAGGTGTTGATGGTGGCGATGCCTGCTCCACCTCCCCACACCCCCCAGTCACATGGCCCCTCACTCCTCATTACCGGCCAGCTGAGCCCCACGTTGCTCACCTGGACAGCCTACAGCAGCACACACACACACACACATTCATGATCTCATGATCTCATCAGCCCGCTGTGTGTGTGTACCCTGAGGAGGGCGGTTTCACACACAGGGCATGGCCGCCGTGACAAGGCCTCCTGAGAGGCTGATAGAGACGCTAATGGAGCTGGAGGGCCCCATACAGCACCATGGATGCCATGACTGTTATTCAGGAACAGGGCACGATCTACACAGAAACTGACTGCTGAAGAGAAAGCCGTTTGTGTTTGTGTGTGTGTGTGTGTGTGTGTGTGTGTGTGTGTGTGTGTGTGTGTGTGTGTGTGTGTGTGTGTGTGTGTGTGTGTGTGTGTGGTGGAGTATCTTGCCGTAGAAATATACATTGTCAGCTGTCACTTTAAATGTAGCTATTTTGCCTATATTGTGTATGCATGATCAAAGGAAAATACAGACACTGACAACAGATTAGAGCAAGAACTGACATCAACCCTCAGAGGAACATGACCAGAATACTCATCCATTTAGCTATGTATCTAATTCTAATACTCTAATTATATTGCTTCTATATTCTATATTCTTCGATCCATGATGAAAACATTAATTTTGTATTCACTAATTAATGAATTATACATGTATAGGTTTGTGTAACATTGTAATAAGGGGGCTCTGTCTGTCCTTGAGAAATATTACAATATGCTTACATTTTTTAAGAGCTTACATTTTAATTATAAAAGTTTTAACCACTGAATCACGAGAACATTTAAGTGCAGCTGTGTTCTACACTAAAGCTACAGCAAAGCCACGGGGAAGCCACATTTGTTTTGCTCTTGATGCAGGTTTGTAATTTGAGAATAGATGAAGTTAGATTTGGTTGTTTGAGTGTGTATTTGTGTGTCGGTGAGTGTGTGCCTGTGTGTGTGTGTTTGTGTGTATAGGTGAGTGTGTGTGTGTGTGTGTGTGTGTGTGTGTGTGTGTGTGTGTGTATATGTGTGTGTGTGTGTATGTGTGTGTGTGTGTGTGTGTGTGTGTGTGTGTGTGTGTGTGTCTGTGTGTGTGTGTGTCTGTGCCTGTGCCTGCCACAATTCTGGTACAAGTACAGTGCAATATCACAAGGACGCCATTCATCATATGCTGCAGGCCGTGTGAGCTGGTGGTCTGGGTGAGTCGGTGTGAAGCAGACTGTGAACAGTGATGTGTCTCAGTGGAAACCGTGTGGGTAGCCTGGACACAAACACATTAGAGGGAGGTATTTGGAGAACAGAGCATTTCTGGGAAGGGCATTACTATACTCTAACAACATGGGCAAAGTCAACTGGCATACCACTGATCATACAGAAGACGTGGGAGCTTGCGCCCTCTACCTCTGCTATTGCCCCCATTATGCATAGTAGGCACCAGTTGGACACAAATGATGGTGAGTGGGTAACAAGTGCGTGTCATGCAAACATCTGAGCATGAGTGAGCTGTTTGATTTCTCATGACCCTGAAGCCCTGGGTGCGTCTCCTCCATGTGCTGTATGATCATTTGCTGGGTGCGTCTCCTCCATGTGCTCTCCTCCATGTGCTCTCCTCCACGGCGTCTCCTCCACGTGCTGTCTGACATGCTGCTGGGTGCGTCTCCTCCACGTGCTGTCCAGTGGCGGTGCCATAGATTTTTTTCTGCAGGTGCTATGGGGGAGCTCGGCGTTTTACTGAGGGTGCTATGAAATGAGGGTGATAGCCTATGTGTTATGTGTTACATGGTTCCCCCTACCATACCGTCTGTCATCTGTTTACATATTTGCTCTCACAGGCATCTTTGGGGTCCACGAAAAGCGGTATACAAATCGATTGTATTATAATCATTAGGCTGCTTCGTGACGGTCGTGCACATAGCCGCGTTTATTTGCTACGGTAACTATCCAGACATGCAGCATGTTATAGATTCCGCATCCGAAATATTTCACTTACTTGAATAGGTGTTAAAGTTGGGCGCCAGGTGACCACGAGGTCACCATTACCATGTCAGACAGAGTAAATTAAACTAAACTTAAACTACACACAAATATTCATAGATCAATTCATTTAAAAAATTAGAATAGATAGAATTAGCTTAAAAAGTCAAAGAGTCAGTAATGCGTTCAAAAAGTATATATTATTTCAGTTTACAATCATCAATAAACACATATTTCTGGAGTATTGGTCTTCTCGGACCATCCTGGCCGTTCATGTTTATAGCGGTGGAGGGTTGACCTCCTGGACCACAACGTTCCTTTTATTTAAAATCCATCAGATACCCCTGGTATTTCTTCTTCTTCTACTTTACTCTCGTTTCTTAATGATTCCTCCAAACTTGGACATTTAGGTAGCAAAAACAGATGCATTGTTGATGTTAACTTAAAACTACCGCATACTAGCTCGCTTTGAAGACTTGAGAGGTATACCTTACTGAATTTCTTTACTTTGTTATGCGGGTTGTCATTTGTTGGCTGACATGAGATTCAAAGCGTTTTTGTTAGATGTTACACATTTAATTGCCAATAGTTTTTAACAGCCAGGGGCTGATCTTAGTAACGTCCCTGGAGCTTTTGGGTCCAAATAACAAAGATGAATTCTAGTTTTGGTGCTAAAACGTAAAATTAGAATCCTGGTAGTAATTAGATATTTTTCAACATTGACATTGGGAGAAAAGTTACTAGTCTTGGTAAGAATGCCTATGGCCATGTTCTAGCTCAAGCTGTTAAGCAATAAATTGCATTTAGATTGGTAGGCTAAATCTCCTATCCAGCAAAAACATTTGTCCTTCATCAGTGATTTCCATCTGGGAAAGTTGGATTCTTCTCACAAAACAACATGTTTAGCCAGCACCATAAAAACATAATGATTAATTCTACGTTCCATTTCTACTAATAGAGCCATTAAAAGTCCTAAACACTGCTCCTTTAAGCTATAACTTATGATCGACGTAAAGTAAAGAAGGCTTTGAGAAACCACCATTAATCAGTCGTTTAAGAAAGCGAGACGATTAATCCCCACCGGAGAATCAACATCAGCTGATGCCTTCATTGCTGTGTTTCCTGCTGTGAGTCCTCCAGACTCTGACCTCCAAGGCAGGTCACTGCAATTAGAGCCTGGCCGCTATCGGCCCAATCAGGCCGAGAGTGGCCTAATGCCATTAGACAGGGCACCGATCTGATGAAGTCACTCTAAAAGCTGCACTGAATCACAAGTAACTGGACGGCAAGAGGCATGGAGGGGGGAGGTATAGAGTGAACAAAGAGAAGAGGTGGAAGAAAAAGACGAAGAAAGTGAGGGTGAAAATGGAGAGATGGATAGGCGTTGAGATAACTGGTGGTATCTCATTACAAAGTAAGACAGAAATTTGCATCATAAGATGAATGAGAAGTGAAGAGAGAAAAAAAAGGAGAGCACAGAGGTGGGGGGGGGGGGGGGAGGGGGGGGGGGGAAGAGAAGGAAAAAAAACAAGCGAAAAGGGTGAAATGAAGAAAGCCTCCCTTGTTTGTAGTCGGTCAGGTGACTGCAGGGTGTTGTTACCAAGCTTGCCCTCCACTGTCGATGTCGTTTACCCAGAGGACGAGTGGAGGCGGGGGGGTGACTGCGGGGTCGGTGGCGGAGGAGAGAGGTTAGCATTAGCAGACTATAGTGTAAGCTGTCAGCTGTGCCTGGCCACATCAGTGGGATACACTATCAGCTACAGAGTAGAGTGACTCCATTAGTGAATATACGCTTGGTATTGATCCAGCCGGCCGATCGGGTCGCTGTGTGTTAGTTCCATGCGGTTTAAAGTGTGGACATGGACAAACACACACACACACACACACACACACACACACACATACACACACACACACACACACACACACACACTATTTCACACACACAAGCACAAAAACACACACACGCACACAGACACAAACACAAAGACACACACACACACACACACACACACACACACACACACACACACACACACACTTAAACAGTAATAAACACACACACAGGCATACCAGCACATACATGAAAAGCCTGAATACGTTTTTCGCATTCTGAACACTGAATGAATTAGTACACAATTGGTGTCGTTCATAAGGTATGAGATTATTACCATCAATGATCAGATTACGGAGCAGGTCACATCTCTTCCGGTCCATGACGTGTGCATGACATCTGTGATACACACAAACATATGGACATACATAACAGCCCTCCTCCCACACAAAGACACACAAACACACACACACATATACACACAAAGACACACACTCACACACACATATACACACAAAGACACACACACACACACACACACACACACACACACACACACACACACACACACACTCACACACACACACACACGTGTTAGTGTATGTAGCCATATTTTTGCATTCATTTGTTGTGTATGTGTGTGCTTGTACACATGTGTGTGTGTGGGTGTATGTGTGTGTGTGTGTGTATGTGTGTGTGTGTGTGTGTGTGTGTGTGTGTGTGTGCGTGCCTCTGCATGCGTGCATGTGTGTGTGCATGCGTGTGTGCTGACCTGAAGATTTTGTCTGGGTTGGGTTACAGCTAATCCTTTCTCTGTAATGAGACTAATAAATCAATTAGTCTGGTACATCTGATCGCTGAAGCAACATCACCTCCAGGGAGCAGGACATGAGCAAGCTGTGTACGTAATCCATGCACACACTCACACACACTCACACACCAACACACACACGCACTCACACACCAACACACACACACATACGCACTTATACACCGACAATCATACAAAAATAACAAGTTTAGTTACATTTATTTTTAATTACAAATGATAATAGAAACATTTCAGTTTACAATTTAATTTAATTTGAGATTTCTTTGTTTATTGTAAGGCTTTTTCAGGCAGCGGGCTTTGACGAGGTGTGTGTCTATGTGGGCATACATACACGTGTGTTAATTTGACCTTTATTTGTCATATACCACTATGGGAAGTTTATAACACACATATGCCACAGTGTGTCTTTAAATAAGTCTAAAAGAGTCTTGATCAATATATATATATATATATTTATTTATTTCTACATTTGTGTGTAATGTTTGCGTATGTATGTGTCTATGTGTATGTGTGTGTGTGTATGTTAGCCAGTTTGTGTAACAGAGAGAGGGAGAGAGTGCAGACTGAGTGCAATTTAAATATAACCTCCATCTGTTGAGTGCCGTACAGATGCTGCCACAGAAATAGAGGATTATGGCTAAACATAGCGGGCAGGGGAGGGCAAGCTATGGCACTTGGTGGGTAGGTGGGTGTGGAAGGATAGACAGACATGGGAAGGACAGGCGGAGGGAGGGAGGGAGGGAGGGAGGGAGGGAGCGTCGCAGTGGTGGAAGGGTGGAGGGACGGAGAGATGGCTGGATGCCAATGAGACAGACAGAGAAGGAAAGACATTCACAGACAACTAGAGAGTTCAACAGCTAGCCAATGATTTTCTTTGACCTCTGACCTGTCTCTTCACACCACAGTTCTCTTCTTTCTCTCGTTTCTCTTTCTGTTCTGGTTAACTCTCTCTCTCTCTGTTTTCTCTCTTCTGTGCCCCACTCCTGTGAGGGCCAGTTGGTTCCTTTGTTCCCTTCTTTTGTTGGTCTCTGAGCACCATTAAACTCATTAGTAAAACCCCAGTAAAGTGCTCACGAAGTATTGTGAAGAAGAGGTGTGTTACAGTACATATGGTATAACTACTTGTTGACAAGTCCGGCCATTGTGGAAAGTCGGTATTTAATAGCATAAGGAATTTAACATCTTGTCCTGTGTCTAACTGAAATGAGTGTAAACTGGAATTTAACATCTTGTCCTGTGTTTAATTGAAATGAGTGTAAACTGGAATTCAACATCTTGTCCTGTGTTTAACTGAAATGAGTGTAAACTGGATCTCAGGAACAAACTTTTGTCATCACCTCCTGCTCCAACATATTGTTCTGTAAATGCAACGTGTATTGTCAAGCTAATCCTGTCACCAGGACGGTGAGTGCAGTAGGCCAGAAAGGGAAAGACAGAGAGAGGGATCAAAGGACAGAGAGAAAAAAAGAAAGAGAGAGAGATAGAGAAAAAGAGAGAGAGAGACTTATGATTGATGGACAGATAAAGTGAGTGATGTGTATGCGTCAGATGGGTTGTCTGCTTTGTTCGGGCCTGTGCGAATGGGTCGATGTCTGTATTTATAGTTCTGACTGGAAACGGCCGGCCTGTCAGCAGACATGATGTTAGTGGCCAGAAATATCAAGACCTCACTGCCAATAAAGGTGATTCGCCCGTTATTAATATCATTAGCAACAGATTAGTGCCGTGAGTAACCGGCTTGTGACCGTTCTTCTGCAGACTAAATGCCATTGGCTGGTGTGTAGTCAGCCAATACTTGTGTGGCTAAATGATCACGCCTGCAGATTTAACTTGCATTATCCAGGCTTGGTGATGTTCGGAATAATAAATTGTCTGAATTAAGTCTGCTAAAACCTTTGCGCTCATGTGTGTGGGGGTGTGTGTGTGTGAATGTCCATGGGTGTCTGTGTGAGCCGGCTATTGGATACATTATGTGCAAATGAGCCCATTTTATTTATGATCCCCACAAATCTTCCACTTTCCTAATGTCAGAGTCTTTGTAGTTTTGCACAATTCAAGGTCTCGTGGATAAATGTCTAGGGGTTTCCTCTAAAGACCAGAGGAGAGGGCTTGTTAAAAATGCAATTATGCAAATCTGTGCAAAGTGAGAGGTGATTTATGAGTGGGCCATATGGACGAGTGGGCGGGTCTTATTTAAATTCTCATAACAGATTCCCCGGTGTTCCTGAATCACCACGGAAACCACCTCGCCGAGGCTGATTCACCCTGGCGGCGCCAGCGGAGGCTTCCTCTGTGAAGTCGCGATGAGGACTGCCGTCCACGACTCTCCTGCTGTCCTTCCCACTCCTTATTCTTCACTGTGGGACATTTCGCATCGATGCATTATTCAGTAATAAGCGGCTATTTAACTTAGCTGCCAACAAGTGGAATACCCTGTTGCTATACATGACGAGGACTTTTTCATCTTTTCATCCTTTTTCATCACTTTTTTTGTCTACAAAAACTTTAAACAAGTGCAGTGGCGTCCAATGCAATCCTTGTCCAGGTCAGGCAAGAGGAGAGGCCCTGGCAAATTGTAGTGAGGGCAAGAATGTGTGCTTTGGATCTGTTAAGTCAAATAGACAATAACACACATACCCAGGTTGCTCAGGCTAATTGGATCGATACATGTTTCAGAGGATGACCTATTCATACATCTTAAAGAGCATATCATTTGACTTCAAATATCTGAAATGCATAGGGTGCTTTTATTGTAATAAGCCTACGGCATAAAATTGCCCTCCAAAAGTGTAACCTATGTTGTGAGTTGGATGAAGTAAACAGAGCCCTTGCTCCTTCTCATCCAGTAACCTAGAAAACACTAATGCTGCATAAATGGGGTCTACAAGGAGCTTATGTCATAAACCACCAAAATAATCCCAGTCTCATAATCTGTCCAGGACCTTCTTACACAACAGCTATTGTTAGAATTTATTTATTTATTTTGCATAATGGATGAATCTCCCAGGGGTTGCCCTCATAGCCGTATGACTGCACAGCGCCTACCTGTGGTGAGAATGAGACATAGCTTTGCAGTTTATGATGCCAGAATAATCACCATGGACAATTGTATTAGATTATTTAAATTACAACTAAAACACCTCTCTTTTTAAATCGGTTAAAGGGACTAGCGTTTCTGAGCGTGATTACTGGAACCATTGCTATTATGTGAACATGGCTGGTTGTCCATCCGTTGTGATAAAGACCAATCCTGTCTCTATTTGCAGCAGCTGTTCGCACGTCCTTTGCTTGTCAGAGGCACAATGGGCATTATGTCTGTAACC
>NC_137917.1:19327943-19330443 GCF_963457725.1 Sprattus sprattus | reverse complement strand
TTTGCTGTTTTTCCCAGTCTCTCCCACACACATGCATGGACTAGACTCAAGAAAACAATCGTATATCACACACATTTGTACGTATTGTTATTCAAATAAAAACACTCTCTCTTACAGACACATATTGGACTTATTCTCTCACACACACACAGATACACACTCTTTTCCATCCAAAAAAAGGAAATAAATTCCTGCAACACATAAGACCTGTTTATCATATGCACACAAGCGTAAGTGTGTACGCATGCACGCATACACACCCAGACCCATACACACCCAGACCCACACACACACACACACACACACGTGTCTACTTTTTTTTAAGTGCAATGTTTCAAGAGTGACTCTTTCCCCAATGTTTCTGAAGCACCCATCCAGTCCAAAATCTGCACACACACTCACTAAAATATCAACAATAACCCGAAAAAGACAAATCAAGTTTGAATTAAACTCTGTATAAATGCTTATGTCTCTTCTCATGGTCTCCTCACCTTATTCACCTTATCATTGTCTTAACAGGAAAGCTCTATAACTTACAGTAGAGTCTGTGTCCACAGGTATAGACTGTAAGAATCAGGTGCTAGGACCAATGAGAAATCTGGCCACACCAAACAAACACAATCAGTTCCGACAACTGTACAATATGTTAAGTTTTGAAGAGAGAGAGAGAGAGGAAGAGAAATAGAGAAAGAGAGAGAGAGAAGAAGTAGAAGAAGAAGAAGAGAAATGATCCAAGTAATATCCTATTATTAATATTCATTTGAAAATATTGTATATGTTCATATTTCCTGTCTAAAATACTCTTTTCAGTCCTTCTGTCCTGTGAGGCTACAGTTTCTTTTCTGCAGAACTGTGCGTGCACCCACCCACCCACACACACACACACACACACACGCCCACACAAATCTGCACACTACAGTACTAAAAAGATGACACTGACAATTGCTGTGTGTGTGTGTGTGTGTGTGTGTGTGTGTGTGTGTAAGATCTAGATAAGTAAACAGCATTTGCAGCTGCTCTGCCCTGCCCTATGGTTCTAAGGTTGTGTAGGTCATGTTTATTCTGTAGTGCAGCTCCTTCGCTGTTGGTGGGTAAGGTGCTAGCCTCTAAGGAAAAATCAAATGAAATCAGATCATTGAAGGACTATGGTAAACAATGAGTACCTTTCAGTGTCCAGTGGGTGGTTGTAGGGAAGTGTAAGGCCTGAGTTAAGGACCCTCCCCAACCTGCCACCGCTTCCCATCCCCTAAAGCACTTGGCTAGCCTACGTCACTCAGAGCCACAGGGCGTCAACACAACACATAATAAATGCTTATTAATGCCTGAGCAAAACTAGAATCAGGATGAAAACCTGTCACCGTGCTTAAAGGTGAGTCCTTGATCCTGGTGAAAGGATGTTCATATTTGAGCTCAACAGCCAATCAAATACATCCATCCCTTCTGTATACCTTCTTCTTCTTCTTTTTATTTTATTTTATTTTTATTTTTTTAGGGCACACACTGAATGCATTTGGCAAAAAGTGTTCTGTAGTATAATCAAGGACTAAACTTTTAATTCTACATTGAATTGTTGGTTTTAACCTCCCATTAAACCACTGCCATACCACTTGCTGGGTAAAAAGAAACAGATGCAGTGTATGTTCACCAAACACATCTGATGCTGGGTAGCAAAGTAATGTGACTTAAACATCGGTGCACCCAGCTTCCTCAGCTTCAACTACTGCAGTGGAGTTGAGATTGCGTTGCCATGACAAATGTGCCGTTTCAATTTGCTCAGGCCGGCACTGGCCCCCTATTTACTTTTGTACTTGAAGATTACCACTCAGGCTCACAAAATCATGGGAGATCACCATGGCAACAACACGGTAACTTTTAGTTTTTTAAGTTCAGAGAGTAAAAGCCTCTGAAAAATCCAACTTTAAAACTTGCAGTTCCTGTTCATTGACATCTTCCTCCTTCCACCATTCCTAATACTTAAATGGACCACCTAAGAGCTGCTGGTTACTGTGATTAACCATCAGTTAGCAACAGAATGGAACCATGAAAGTCCAGCTGATACTGGTGAGGGGTTGAAAGTGTTTGTAGCTATGGCAACCCAGTCCAGCAATCTGATTGGTTTGGCATTGAAATTTCCCCCACAGCTCCCAGATCCATTACCAGCTGCGTTGTCCACGGCAACGATAGAGACGGAGGAGTGATTTAAATACAATCGTCCAATCGCATGAAAAAAAAAAAAAACAGATACAAAGAGTTTATGTACATCATCTCCACCCTACTGTGAAGTCCATATTCATGACAAAGGGTTGCTTGGTTACAGCAGCTTAGTACAAGATGATCCAGATGTGTCCTGGCCTCAAAGAAATGCTTTTTATTTTGAGATTGACGCACACACAAACATACGCATACACACACATACAGACACACACAAACATTCACATACAGACGCACGCAAACACATAAAAAATAACACACACAAAACCATATTCATCATCATATTTAG
>NC_137917.1:19315443-19322943 GCF_963457725.1 Sprattus sprattus | reverse complement strand
GCGCTTAAGGCAAGAAATAGATCACTTCGCTGAGTTCTTGCCTGCCAATGTTTTTAGGAAAATAGTATTCTCTCACAGATAATAAAATCGAAGTAGACTTATGTTTATGGTTTGTGTGTGTGTGTGTGTGTGTGTGTGTGTGTGTGTGTGTGCATGTGTGTGTGTGTGCGTGTGTGTGTGTGTGTGTGTGTGTGTGTGTGTGTGTGTGTGTGTGTGTGTGTGCGTGCCTGTGTTTGACAGTGTTTGACTGATAGAGATGGGTTGAGGGATGTGTGGTTTGGAGGCATTTTTCCCTCTTGATGTCTGACCTCAGGCTCACACACACACACATACACACAGAGTGAGATAGAGAGAGAGAGAGAGAGAGAGAGAGAGAGAGATAAAGAGAGAGAGAGTTGCACTGGCACATACACACACACAGAGTGAAAAAGAGAGAGGGAGAGAGAGAAAGAGAGTGAAAGAGAGAGAGAGAGAGATTTGCACAGGCACACACACAAACACACAGACACACACTCACACACACACACACACACACACACACAAACAATGCAGTTCTTTAGGGCCGGACAGCTGGCCAGGTTCTGTTTCAATCCTGCATTGGAAATCATTGGGCGGGTCCGACCCAGAGACGACTGACAGGGCCATCTGCATTCATCTCCCTCCCAACACTTTCCAGCAAATAAGAGCAAATCAATGGGGCTTTATTCTCTTAAAGTGTTTCCATCCAACAGATCAATCTCTCCCCACTCGTTCAAATGGGCCTGGGCCCGCTGCTATGTCCTTGAGATGTAATGTTCGAGCTCGGTTGGGGAGCAGACAGGCAAGGAGAGGAAAGGAGAAGAGAGAGAAAATGAGGAGTAAAGAAGGAGAGGTATGGGAGGACATGGAGATGAGAGGAATGAGAAAAGAGAGGAGAGCCGGAATGAAGTGAAGAGAAGAGAGAGAGAGCGGAGCTGATATGAAAGTTTTAGAACAGAGATAAAAAGAAGGGTGGGGGGCACTGTGGCACAAGCAGTAGCCCCGACCACATTTGGGCTTGATGCCCATGGAGGACACAGGTTCGAGTCCGGCCTGATGTCATTTCTCCTGTCCACTCCCCACCTCTTCTCCCTCTCATTTCCTGTCCCATTCTTCACTGCACTATCAATTAAAGGCATAAAAGCCCAAAAAACAAATATTTAAAAAAAAAAAGAAAAAAAAGAAGGGAGGACAGATGTAGACCATCCACCACATAAACAAAGCAGATAAAAATGGAGGTGAGGAGAGGAATGATGTGGAGTCACAGTGGAAAGGAAATTACCCAACTAGCGTGAGAGGACACGACAACCCGCCGCTGTGGGGGATATGTCACTGTAAATAAGCGTTAGCACCTTAGCTTCAGTATCATGATGCTAATTACAACCAGGCTAAGAATAAAACTACAAACTCACACAGGGCAGGAGCCATCCTCCCAGCTATCTGACATCACACTGGTGCTAACAAGGATAAATCATCTTTGCTCCAATGCTACCTCACGCTGAGCAGGTATAGAATTATATGGTTAGATTCATGGTTCTTTTAGCATTTTAAGCAATTTATAATACATCTTCACTGATAAAATGATATGGTTAGATTCATGGTTCTTTTAGCATTTTGAGCAATTTATAATACAGCTGCACTGATAAAATGATATGGTTAGATTCATGGTTCTGCTGGCATTTTAAGCAATTTATAATATAGCTGCACTGAGAACTAATGCTAATATTAATATTAGGAAACCAAGACCTTGGCTGGCAGAATAAAAACAGGAGGTATAGATTTACTGAGAACAGCCCAGATGCTAATAGAGTTATGCGTCAGAATACTTACGCAATTACCCAAGGTCTCTGAGATTATCTGAATAATAGCAACTGTGTCAGTCTACGTGTGTTTGAGAGAATACCCAGCAATTACGTAATATTCAACTCAGGTGTTCTGAGAAAAGTACTTCATCCAAATGATTACATTATCCTTCACTGAGAGCTTAGTGTGTGTCTGTGTCTGTGTGTGTGTGTGTGTGTGTGTGTGTGTGTGTGTGTGTGTGTGTGTGTGTGTGTGTGTGTGTGTGTATGTATTCATTGTGAGGGTTCACTGACCTCCATAACAGTGTGATCATGATAATGGTCTGTATTATGAAACTACTGTTATGAGGAATGGAACATAATAGCTGTATATTATATTATTAGAGGTGTTATAACTCATTAAACACGGCCGGGTATATAAGAGTGGAATGAACACAAGGGGAAATTTTGAAACTGATGAGAAAGAATATTGACTCTCTTTGTTAGTCCTTTTTTGTGACTGTGTGTGTCTGTGTGTCTGTGTGTGTGTGTGTGTGTGTGTGTGTGTGTGTGTGTGTGTGTGTGTGTGTGTGTGTGTGTCTGTGTGTCTGTGTGTGTCTGTGTGCATGAGCACTTGAGCATATGTGTTTGATTGGATGCATGCTTGTGTGTGTGTGTATATTTGTATTTGTGTGCTTCTACGTTTTTGTGCAACTGTTCGTGTGACAATGGATGTGTGTTGTGTGTGTGTGTGTGTGTGTGTGTGTGTGTGTGTGTGTGTGTGTGTGTGTGTCTGTGTGTCTGTGTGTGTGTGTGTGTGTGTGTGTGTGTGTGTGTGTGTGTGTGTGTGTGTGTGTGTAACATACCTAGGTCCTGGATTTTAATGCTGGGACTGAGTGTGAAGTCTGGCTCAGTAGGCTGGAAAGGATCATCCTCAACATGGGAGGCTGCAGGTCAGAGAAAGGAGGGTTGACAACAAATACACACATATACACATTCATAAACACACACACACACACACACACACACACACACACACACACACACACACACACACACACACTTACTGTTTCAGACACACATTTGTACATATTGACAGACACAAATACAGATTCACAAAGCAGAATGGGACCTTAGGATGTCAGTTTTGAAGTTCTGGTTGTTGTATGTATGTGTGCGTTTGTCTCTCTCTCTCTCTCTCTCTCTCTCTCTCTCTCTCTGTTTGTGTGTGTCTCTCTATGTGTGTGAGTGTGTGTGTGTGTGTGTGTGTGTGTGTGTGTGTGTGTGTGTGTGTGTGTGTGTGTGTGTGTGTGTGTGTGTGTGTGTGTGTTTGTAGTATCACATTATACACTGAGAAAGGTTAGAAGAGGGGAGTGGTGAATGAGTCTGACATGGGGGGGAGAGGTTAACAGAACATACACACAGCCCAGCACTGAGTGAGCACTGGGGCTAATATGCTTGGACAGACAGGGAGAGATGGAAAGGGAGAGAGGGAGAGGGAGAGGGAGAGCAGGGCTAGGGATGCAGAGCTTTTACCTCACAGGCACACACACACACACACACACACACACACACACACACAAAAACACACACACACACACCAGATGGGGTTCTACAGGAAAGGTGGGATCTTAGTGTATTGCTCTTGTTTCTCTTTGTAGCAAATACACTCACACACATAACACCCACCCACTCTCACACACACACTCACACACACACACACACACACACACACACACACACACACACACACACAAACACACACACACTCTGATAGAAAGACACACCTGTGGAGCAGCAGACGTACACTCTCAGTCTTAGGCAACTGCGGCCGTGGTGGTGTGTGGGCGTGGCTAAAGAAAGAGAGGCAGTAGTTATGACACAGTCCTTCAGGTCAGAGGTCACACAGCAGCCCCATGCATCATGACTTGACTACTGTCCAGAGCAGACACATACATTTTACAAAAATAAAATAGCTGAATTTGGCATTAAATACAACTATGGTATGTTTGCTAGGAACTGTATTTAAAAATTTGACTCAAGTCCTTTGTTACCGTGATTACAACTTAATTATTTAATTCCAGTCCAAACACTGATCCTACATAACAGTAAAGATGTTCAACAAACTGGCAGCCATTGTTATCTCTCTGAATTTATACTAAACTTTTCTGAATTTCTTAAAAATCAGAAGCATTGAACACAATTTCTGATATAATGACAATGTCACTAAATTCTAGGCTACAAGAGCATTCATAGTAGTAAAGAAATTATACCGTTCAGACAGATACAGATGTGGGAAATGTAACACTTTAACATGTGCACACATCAAACATGGCGGTTGCTTTTTGCTTTTGGTGCTTTAACTTTCTTTGGCATGACTTTGCCTTTATAAAGAAAAATGGCCTTTGTATGTTTGTATGTGTGTGTATTTGTCCATACGTGCGTATGTGTGTGTCCACTCACAGATGTAGTAGTACTCGTGTCCCACGTGGAACTCGTAGCCCAGAGAGAAGGCGCTGTAGCGCTGGAACTTCTCCGAGAACTTGATGGGCGCGTGGGGGGCGTGCGGGCGGTTGCACTCCCAGCGCTTGAAGCCCAGCTGCGGGTCGCAGGTGCGGTAGCCGCGGTAACTGACCATGTAGAGCACGTACTGCTCGGCGGGGCCGCGCTGGGTGGTGTTGTAGTGCGGGCAGTAGATGTCCAGGTAGTCATTGACATTCACCTGCACCGTGTAGCCTTCTCTCCGCAAACTACAGACAGATGCAGAGACCCAACAAGATTAGACATTATCAAATGACAGGATCTACATGTACATGAGAAATACAAATATGTCTTATAGAATAAACTAAAATACATGTGTGTGTGAGTGTGTATGTGTGTGTGTTTACACATATGTACATTGTAGGATACACGGACATACATGGTGTATGTGTGTGTGTGTGCGTGTGTGTGTGTGTGTGTGTGTGTGTGTGTGTGTGTGTGTGTGTGTGTGTGTGTGTGTGTGTGTGTGTGTGTGTGTGTACACATATGTACATTGTAGAATACATAGAAATACATGGTGTATACAATATACATATATATTTCTTATAGCTCTTTTGGTTTATTGCTTCAGGTTTTATCAGTGATCTATTTTTAAGATATTTGATTTTCATGCTGGGAAAAGCATTGAAGACAGTGAAAATGAGAAGGAGAGAGAGAATCGTAATACTGGAATTGATATAGCCAATATTGTCAATAAGCAGGCTTCCTAGGATATCTGTCACGCATGCATGTTGTGTGCGGTACTGTCTAGTCAGCTGGTCAGTGGACATCGACATGATCGACATCCCAAACACATTACGCCCTGATCAATCACCCAAATCTATTCACACACTCATCCATTCGTCCCAGACTTGAAGACATGATTAGATGGTAACACTGATATACTGTGAAGCACATCTCACACACATGGAGAGATAAAACACACAGTGATGCGGACAGACCGACACACACACACACACACACACACACACACACACACACACACACACACAGGCACACACTCACACACACACACACACACACACACACACACACACACACACACACACACACTCACACCTGTTAAAACCCACTAGTAAATGCCAAAGTTTTTTAATATAGTGTTATGACTGCAGAGAGAAAGAGAGAGGGAGCGAGAGAGAGAGGGAGAGAGAAAGGAAGGGTAAATAGATATAGTGTCGAGGCTTCATTTTATATGCAGCCCTGAGAATCCGGGAGCTCGTTCAGTTCTGAGATAATAGTGTCTGCAGAACGTCTGTGGAACATGTGGAGTGTAACTGAACTGTGTCTGCACACAGAGTTCTAGGCCCCTCCTGGGCTGCAGAGCTGCCTTCAGGTTCTAAGAGGAAAATGATCCGGACGCATCCCTTCTCCCCCACAGTCGTTCATCAATGCCAGGCCACAAAAGCCCAGGATGGCAATGAGAGATGGAGTACAGGAGCTGAACATCTATAACTGGATTTGTTTTTGTCTATCTGGCCCCTGTCTGCTTCACACTGACAGCCACAGAGAGCAGATTCATATCTTACAATATGAAAGCACATCATGCTAGTCTGTATATGCGCAAGTGTGTGTTTGTGTGTGTGTGTGTGTGTGTGTGTGTGAGTGAGTGAGTGTGTGTGTGTGTGTGTGAGATTGTGTGTGTGTGTGTTTGTGTGTGTGTGTGTTTATGCGTGTGTGTGTGTGTGTTTATGTGTTTGTGTGTGTGTGTGTGGGGGGGGGTATGTGTGCACATGTGTCTATTACATGTTTGTACTGACATATATGAAACACTGCTACCACCAGATGTCAGTATTGTGCTGTATTCCTCCTGTCTGTATCTCTCTCACCCACCCACCCCACCCCAGCCCACCCCCCCTCTCTCTCTGTTCTAGGTCACTCCTCTTGGGAGATTATTATTCAATTATTAAATGAAGATTGAAAATGCTGCCTTAATGTCTTTCTCTCCCTCTCCATCTTCTCCGCCATCGCTCCCTCCGTTTTCACACTCTCGTCTTTCATCCCAGACCGTTTTGTCCATCGCTCTCTGTTTTCTTTTGTGTTGTTGGTTAACTGACAGAGGTGAGCAAACTAGCACGCCCTCTTTCAAGATACTCACTCATCCTCACTCTATCTGTTCTTTTCGTTCTCTCTCTCCCTTCGCTTCCTCCCTCGGCACCTCTTCTCTCTCTCTCTCTCTCTCTCTCTCCTTCCCTAATTTCTTTTTACACCCAGCCCTTCTCCCTCAGAAAAAAAAAAGATGAAAGACTCTTCTTAGTAGCAGTTTGGTGAGGAGAAAAAGTGCCTCATGAAAACTATATTTAGAGAGAGAGAGTGGAGGGGGGGGGGAGAAAGAGAGAAAGAAGGGAACAGAACTGGGAAGAGAGAGAAAGAGAGGGGATGAGTAAGAAAAAGTAAAAAGGGGAATCTGCCACTGAGATACACATAAACTGTACAGAGAAAGAAAAAACGCTGCATCATTCTTCAGTCCGATCTAATGAGTCATGGTCCAGCATGGAACAGGAGGAGGCATAGGGGAGATGATGAAAGAGAGAGGAACAGAGATAGTGACAGAGGACTCTGAGGAGCAATAGGAGAGTAACATGATCACTTCATAGGACCCAGTCAAATGTGGCTAATCACTTCACAATGCTGGGAAAAGGTGTGTGTCTGCTGGCGTGTGTGAGTGTGTCTGTGTGTGTGTGTGTGTGTGTGTGTGTCTTTGCATTAGCCCCTTCCTCTAAGTGTGTTCATATGTGCGATGCTTGTCTCTGAAGGGGGTTAATACAAACACTTGTCGACACACACACACACATAGGATGAGGATTTGAGTTCAGCTCCCCTGTGTGTGTGTGTGTGTGTGTGTGTGTGTGTGTGTGTGTGTGTGTGTGTGTGTGTGTGTGTGTGTGTGTGTGTGTGTGAGCGTGTGTGTGTGAGTGTATCTACACTGTGTGTGTGTGTGTGTGTGTGTGTGTGTGTGTGTGTGTGTGTGTGTGTGTGTGTGTGTGTGTGTGTGTGTGTGTGTGTGTGTGTGTGTGTGTGTGCGTGTGTGTGTGAGCGTGTGTGTGTGAGTGTATCTACACTGTGTGTGTGTGTGTGTGTGTGTGTGTGTGTGTCCAAGAGTCCTTCAGCGAGACACTGGACCCCCCTCAACTACCCCCTCAGCTGCTGGGAAGAAGGC
>NC_137917.1:19305443-19310443 GCF_963457725.1 Sprattus sprattus | reverse complement strand
ATGTCCAATTAATCAGAGAAACAATGAGAACTATACTACACTGAGAGAGAGAGAAGGAGAGAGAGAGAAAGACAGAGAAAGAGAGAGAAAGAGAGGGAGAAAGAGAGAGAATGGGAGAGAGATGGTGCTGAGGGTTACTTATATATACTCATATACTGACTTTTCACACACTACCAAGTTAGACAAAATGCCTTTTAAAATTGTATTGAAACTGTAATGAAATTCTAACCAAACAAAAAAAATCCAAAACAGTCATATCTACTGCAAAGATCTTTTATCATCCACACACTGTAGATTTCAGTCTTCAGTCTTTTAAAAAATACTTTCCCCTTCCCTTCCCAAAGGACGACAGAGAGAGCGCCTGGCACAGACAGGGAGTGGGTCCAGAGGGAACGCCAAGGGGGAAGGAGAGAGGAGAGATGGGGAAAACTGAAGGGACAAGAGCAAGGTCAGCAGAACAGTCAGAACAGGGGGATGGAGGGAGGGGAGGGGGGGGAGAGAGAGAGAATGAGGGAATAAAGGGCAGAGTGGAAGACTGGAAGGAGGAGGGAAGGGTGGCCACAAGGTCGGGCCAGTCCAGCTCTGTCCGGAGTAAATCCCCCTCTCACTACCTTCATTCTCCACCAAGCCTCATCACGACCCCAAAGGTCACACACACACACACACACACACACAGACCATACAAAAACACAAACACACACACACACACACAAACACACACACGCACACTTACACACCACACACACAAATTAACTCAAGCACACACACACACACACACACACACACACACACACACGCACACACACACACACCACACACACACACACACACACACACACTTACACACCACACACACAAATAAACTCAAGCACACACACACATGGAGACCACACACACACACACCCCCACACACACACACACACACACACAAACTAACACACCACACACAAATAAACTCAAGCACACACACACATGGAGACCACACACACACACACACACACACACACACACACACACACTGAGCCAACCCAGAGTGCCCATAAGGATGTTGTAGTTACAGCTGTGTGAGCTGGTACTGGAGTGGCCTGTATAGAAAATCGATGAGGCAGCAGGCGTTGGGAGCGAGGGGTCAGCATGAAGTCCATAACTCTCTGGCTCTGAGATACAGCCAGGGCTCAGGGAGCTGCTCGAGTGTTAGCCATGTCTGAACCTTTTCTGTAGAACACATCATCCCTCCTGCACTAATGGGTCGGTCAGAGACGGCTTTAAGGGGATACCGTGACCAAAATCAATCAATATTGATGTTTTGCGTACGTTCCATGCAGTCAGTACTATAGTATGTGCCTCCGTTGTCCACGTCCGTGAGAAATGATTACACTTTATGCAGTTTTCCCCTCGCCTTTAACTGGCTAACGACTCTGTTAAGGAATGCGAGTGCACTGATGCATCTGATGCATTAGTGGCCTTCTTGCTGTAGATCATGTTCAGTTTTACATACATTAAAATGTAAATTCAATCACTGGATGACATATTGTTCTCTGTATAAATGAGCAAAGCCATGCAGTGCCTGCTATGGCATCCATTTAAACAAGAACCCCTCTACTTCCCTTCCTGTCTGTAAATATGGACTATATCTGGAACTTCACAAAATAGTGTACATTGCACATTGTTTTGCAGCACCATTTTGTCTATTCAGGCAAGAGTGTTTTTGGCATGCAGGTCCTTTCTGTACCCAGTCGTGGTGGTTGTAGATACAGGCAACACAGACAATTGCCCATGGCACTGAGACGCTTTGGGGTTTGGGGGGGGTGCAGTAGGGGATGGGGGTATACAGAGTAGTAATGGAGGGGGTTCGCGAAACTGTGTGTTCCACTACGGCACAAACTGAGGCAGGACCGTCTCTGTTGGTATCAACATACTTCCATTACGTTTTAGCAATGATTACATGATTAAAACCCGACACAGCGTTTCTGCTCTGCACATGAACTAGAGGAACAACTCGGTGGAAAGCAACGTTGGCTTTATCTTACTTTGGGCTCATAGATCTCTCAGTAGCAGGAAGGTGCGGTCAGCTGTGTCTGCAAAGTGGTGAATCTCTGTCAACAATGAAAACTTCAGTAATGCTATCTTGTCTTAGTCGACCTGGAGTAACACCTATTCACTTTTCATTCCATCTCTTTTCTCAGGACACTCTTCTCTATCTGTTGAGTCAGATGATGATTTACTGTCTCAGTAACTGATCTGAGGTCCTCTGCATCAATTATGTATCTAGGTTCATAGCCTCTGTATGCTGTATTGACTGTGGCATCACTACCGAGTATAGAGGTAATGATTTAGATAGGAAGCTGGGGAGTGGTAGTAGTAGTAGTAGTAGTAGTAGTAGTAGTAGTAGTAGTAGTAGTAGTAGTAGTAGTAGTAGTAGTAGTAGTGGTGTGTGTGTGTGTGTGTGTGTGTGTGTGTGTGTGTGTGTGTGTGTGTGTGTGTGTGTGTGTGTGTGTGTGTGTGTGTGTGTGTGTGTGTTTCTCTACAGGTGTGTAGGCTCTGTTCCAATCACACTTCACACTCTCTCTCTCTCTCGTCTACCCACGTCTGTCAAGGTGTTTCATACCACTCGATCTTTCATCACCCCACCTCTCTTCCTCTCCCCCTCGTTTATCTGCCCGACCCCCACACCCCCTATTGCCATTTCCCTCCATCCCCACCCCTCTTATGCTCTTTCTTCCGCTCCACAACTTCATCACTCATCACTCGTTTCCTCACCTGTCTCCTGTTCATTATCAGCCTCCCTCCATCTGTCTCCATCTCCATGTTTTTGGAGCAGGTCTCTTTGGAGCTCTTTGCCGACGGTCCACTCCTCCCTACCTGACACTTCCTTCTCCTCCCTCGCTTTTTTTCTCCCTCTGCTCTTTGCCCTCTGTCAGTCTCCTTCTCTCCTGCCCCTTCTATCTCTCCTCACTCTCTGTCTGTACTGTCTGTCACTTCCCTCACTCCGCTGGCTCGCTCTCCCTCTCTTTCAACGTTTCTCTCTCTTTCCTCCTCTTTTTCCACTCATGATTGCGGTTGCCATGCCAAGTCAATATGCCACTGCACCTGCTGCACACACCTGCCAATCAAGCTGCCACTGGTGCTGTGCGCTCTCTTCCTTGGTGTGTGTCAGAGTGTGTGTGTGTGCGTGTGTGTGTGTGTGTGTGTGTGTGTGTGTGTGTGTGTGTGTGTTTGTGTGTGTGTGTGTGTGTGTGTGTGTGTGTGTGTGTGTTTGTGTGTGTGTGTGTGTGTGTGTGTGCGTGCGTGTTTGTGTGTGTGTTTGTGTGTGTGTTTGTGTGTGTGTGTGTGTGTGTGTGTGTGTGTGTGTGTGTGTCTCTCTGCTGAGAGTGAATGGACTCATTTATAAGGTTGACATCTATTTCTACTGTAATTTCTACTCTTTGCAAACTATATTTGTCATTACTTTATTACTAATCCATTTATACACAAGTCAAGTGGGACAAAAATGCCTACAAAAATAACAAAAAAGAATTATGTGTGATAAAAAAAGACTGAATTCACACTTAGATTGACCTGTCCACATTTGAGTGAGGTTATCCTGTAGAGAATTCTGGCAGGTGTCACAGAGGCCAGTGGTGTAACACTGTCTCTGGTCCCCAGGAGGTGCGGCTGGGCATGAGTATCAGCAGGGGCAAATATGTCAGAGCCCCAGTGACACCAGCCTCTGCCTTTGAAGGGCTTAGCTTGAGGGCTCTCCTCATGCCATTGCCCACCACAGACATCACAAGAACCTCTGTAAGGATCTAACACAAGAACCTCCATGAGGAACTACCAAAAGAAACTTACCTAAGAAACTACTACAAGAACCTCTCTAAAGAGCTACTACAAGAACCTCTCTAAAGAGCTAACACAAGAACCTCCCTGAGGAACTACCACAAGAACCCCCCTTGAAATTACCAGAAGAACCTCCAAAAAGGAGCTAACACAGAAACACCTCCAAGGAGCGAAAACACAACATGTACATCCATTCGAGATATCAGCAGCAGAACTGTGCCAGACTGACTAGACAAAGGCCCAACAGGAACTGTTGAAACTGCAAAGCGTTGTGAGGTTGCTTGGAGTTAGATTCTGTTTCAGAACTAATTCATTGGCCAGAGATATTTGAGCTTGTGTCATGGGAAGACAAAGCTCACACTACTTTCCTTGTATAAAGTGTCAAGTTAAACACACACACACACACACACACACACACACACACACACACACACACACACACACTCTGTATTTACTTTCTTTACCTCCCTCTGTCAGCTGTCAGCCTCCCTTCCCCTCAGCAGCAAGGAATGAAAATGTAATATCAGAGTACAGAGAAAGAGAGAGAGAGAGAGAGAGAGAGAAAGAGAGAGAGAGCGAGAGAAAGAGAGAGAGAGAGAGAGAGGGATGGGGGCGACGAGAGAGAGAGAGAGAGAGAGAGAGATAGAGAGAGGGGCGATGAGAGAGAGAGAGAGAGAGAGTGACAGATAAAAGGATACAGGAATGAAGTGATGGAGAGACCATTTTTTGTTAGGGAAGGAGAGGAATGATCCCGGCAGAATAAATAAGATAAAAGAGATACGGAGGGCTGATGGCAAAGATGGCCAGATGGAGAGACTATGGAGGAAGAAGAAGTGTGGGAGAGGAAGAAAGGAGTGAAGGAGGGGAAAGAGACGGGTGGATGCATGATAGAGCTCTTGAAAGGCCGCCAGGGTAAGAGAAGGAGGTTGGTGTTGTGTGTGTGTGTGTGCATGAGTGTGTGTGTTTGTGTGTGTGTGTGTGTGTGTGTGTGTGTGTGTGTGTGTGTGTGTGTGTGTGTGTGTGTGTGTGTGTGTGTGTGTGTGTGTGTGTGTGTGTGTGTGATTGTGCCTGTGTGTGTGTGTGTGTGTGTGTGTGTGATGGTGGGGGTTAGGAGATTGATGTTAAAGGGGTGGATAGAGAGAAGGGGTGACTGAAGGAGAGAGCTGTGTCTCTAATTTTCA